>NW_017537332.1:16753-20743 GCF_001853355.1 Bactrocera latifrons
ATTTTCTTATTTTCTTTCTTTGGATGGCTGTGGATACAACCCCACACCTGAGATTTAATAATTACACGTTTTGTTCTTCTCGCTTGCTAAAAAGCCAAGTGAAATGTCGGATGTTTTACAAAATGGTTACCGGCTCTTTTTTTTTTGACAGGTCACCGGGTACTTCATATACATACAATTCATTTCTATTATACAATGGGTGGTTCAGATAACTTATAATTAACTTAATGTTTACAGCATATGTAATGATATACGATGCAGATGCAGAGACTGTGATGATGTTGTTACATCAACACATTTATATATATATCATTTCTTAAGTGATTTAGGATGTCAATAAAAATGTAGATTGCCAATTTAACTATTACATTATATTGTTATCACGGTAAACGATATCCTTGACAAAAAGTGGCGGAGCCACGAGTTTAGACTAGTTATATATAATTCCACGGAATCTAACTGTCTCTTACTTAAGCAACCGCTACTTCAGAATCAAGCAGGAACAAGCTTTTTTAACTCTAGAGCCAATAAAACAGGTGTACCGTACCTAAAGGAAGTATTGTAGGGCCACTTCTATATATCTTCACGTTAATACATAAGTTTTACATATATTCTCTTATATATTCGAAGTGCAATAATTTCGTACTCCACCTCTGCAAAATTCCTTGACATGACGCTGGATGCAAACTTTCAAACATAACAACATAACCTTGCTTATCGGGAAGTATTCACCTTTAACTACGCAAAATAAAATCTTAATATATAATCAAACCCTGGTACCAATTTGGACATATATAGAAGCCGTGCAAAAGATTCAAAAACAAAGTTTGAGAAATGTTGACCACGCTGTGGTACATGCACAAACTATTTGTTGCTTTTGGTCAGATAGTGGGAAAAAAGTACCACATGCCATTTGATGTTCACTGATTTTCTCACTCTACCCAATGGTAAATATTGCATGTTGTTTTCTTCTAACAAAATGACATAAATTTGTTATCCATTCACTTTACAGTCTGCTAAGGGTAACAAATACTTTTGTTAGCGCGTAGTTTACCTATGTGTTATGCATAACAATAAGTATTTGTTAACCAATTTTCTGTTAGTGTTATTATTTTTGTTGGCAGTTTGTTACCTTTAAAATATAAACATGTTAACAGTAACAATCTTGTTTGTTTCCCTGCTCTCTTATTATATTTGCTACCCTATCGTTATTCCTAAAAAGTTGAATTCTATTAAATAAAATTCTGTATTTTTGATATTATTTTGTTTTATTTAATTGCAAAGTCATATTTTCTTAAACTAAATGTTAAAATTAAATAACACCATATATTTCTACCTAGCGTGTGAGAAATAATCTATTTTATAAATACGGGATGTTAATATAGACTTTCAAAGTTATTAATAGATAACTCTCTTGCCATTTCTAACGTAAATATACCTAGTCTTACAAGTTAAATGAAGAGAAAATAAAACAAAGCTATAGATACAATATTAAAACATAATAATACCCAACGATTACCTCCCTCCTGTCCAACCGACGCGCAGAGCGAGATCCGCGAACGAGCGGAATCAGCCGAGTTAAAAAAATTAAGAGAGTTTTAAGCGTTGCAATCTTAAGCTGTTCAGCTACAGAAACAAAAATTTCAAGATCCAACATTAAGAATTAGATTAAAGTAAGTTTATTAAATATTACTTGTTAAGAGTAGATAAAATACCTTTTTTAATGGCAAAGAGTGAGTCTGTTAGATGAAATATGCTGAAATGAGAATTGGAATCATGATATACGGCGGAATGGTTCGTACTCTTATAACTCAAAATTTGTTCTAAAAATTTTTAAAAGAAAGAGTTTAAACGCCTGGTTAAATTTAATATTAGATAAGAGAGATGGGCTACAAACTGACCCATTCATGAGATTACAAGAAATATTATATCAAGCATCTGCCTACGACTACCGAGTGTCGGGAGATTTATAAGTTTTAAACGGTTGTAAAGGGAGAAGACTTAAACTAGGATCCCAATGCAAATGATTTATTTCAAAAAGTAAAAATCCGAACTTATCCGAATGAACTTGGTAACTAGAATTCCAAACCACAGAAGCATACTCTAATATAGGCCTCACCAAAGATGTAAAAATAATTTTTGTGGTAAGTGGATCTCTAAATTCTTTAGACCAACGTTTAACAAAACTAAGAGCGCTTTTAGCTTTAAAAACCGTGGAAGATGCGTGAAGATTAAAATTGAGTTTGGGGTCCATAGTTCTTCCCAGATCAGCAAAACTGCATACTTGCTCCAACCTAGAGTTTTGTATTGCGTATGAAATAGGGTCCACAGATCTACGTTAAAAGCACATCGTTTTACATTTTTTAAAGTTCAATGGCATGTCATTTACATTTTCATAAATTATATTTCTCAATGTTTGTACAGGTTTCAAATGTTACAAGGTAAACTCCATTTATGGCAGAGTCATCTACAGTATAATTTCCAGAGACTAATATTGCTCCCTCTTTAATTATATCTACATCTTTATGTTTTCATCCAAATTTTCTTGGTAACTTCTATGTGCTCGTGTATGCGTTTGTTCAATTACAATTCCTTGGCCTTCTCTGTTTGTTATATCGATTGCAGAATTTTTCGTATATATAAATTTATTAGTAAATGTTTCTCCGATTTTCGCTTGTATTTCGTATAGATCCTCTATTGAGCAATGTATTGCCGTAACTATATTTGGTTTGATGTATTCCTTTAATATTGTGATTAAATTATCAACAGTATCATATTCAATGAAATGTCATGTATTGTAAATCTATTTTTACTTAATAAAACTTTTTGTTTAAATTGGATTTAGATTTTTTCCTCGGGTATTTGAGTATGATCACTACTTTCAGCTGAATGTTGCGTTACTGTGGTTGACGATTCGTCGGATAAATTATTAAGAAATTGTCTTGATAGATAATCTGCTACCACATTTGTTTTACCTGGTTTTTATATAATTTTTCCTCTATATTCTCCAATTAAAGTATACCATCTTTTCATTTTGGCATTTGGATTTCTAGGTGAAACTGCAAATGTTAGTGGTTGGTGATCGGTATGAATTTCCAAATCTGAATTTAATGTTTTATATATAAATGTAACAGGTTTGCCCCCTTGGCTCCCCCAATAGCTTCATTTGATGTGTCTGTTGTTATACAAATCTTTCGTTAAAATTTGGTTGAATTAATTCAACTTGATGTACTAATATAGACTTCAATTTCTCAATTGCCAAAAGTTCTTCTTGTTCCAGTCTAATTTTATTTTTTTTTAGATATATGTTGTGAAACTCTTCCGTTTTCACCTGATAAATGTATTGTTAATGGTTTTGCTTTAATAGCATAATTTTTAATTAGCTTAATGTAAAATCCAATCATTCTTAGGAAACTTCGTAACTGTCGTAGAGTTGTTAGATTTTTGTAATGAAATTTTCATATTTGCATTTTTAGTACTTCTATTATTATACTTAAATGTATAAACTGCATTGTCAGGAAATAACGGAAAATACGAATTTTTAAGAATGCCATTTGGTTTAAAAAACGCGCCTAGTATATTTCAAATATGACGATGAACAATGTTTTAAGGGACTTTATTGGAAAATTTTGTCACGTTATTTTCAAAAAGCTTCGAGGAACATAAAAAACATACATTTATGATTCTTATACATTTATGTACGTTTTTTATGTTCCTCTTATTAAAGGTATGTTGCCTGTTATTATTGTTAGGATGTGAATAGTTTTGATTTTTTCCAAATTGTAATGCGAAGGTCGCTTGTTAGATTCTGTTTCTTGTGCTTTTGCCAAAGCATTTGGTAAATTGTTTGGCGATAGTGAACATAGTATGTTTGATAAGTTTCCGTGTAGCCCTGTTATGAATGTGCGTAAGGCATCCCGCCTATTTTTGGCATTAAATTCTTTAGTTACGGCACTATCTGATCCGTAAGTCATTATGGTTTTGTTTATT
>NW_017537332.1:22070-29269 GCF_001853355.1 Bactrocera latifrons
TCTGCGATTGTCACTTCGTTGCTTTATGGCTTTTGGTGCGAAGTTTTCACTGGCATTTGTTTCAGTTTTGTTTGTGTTTCTCCCTATTTTTGGGATACTTGTTTTTTTTTAATTTTTTTAATGCTTTATTCGCATATATACTACCTCTTGCACGAGGTTTATGTACGTTCTACCGGTTAGTGTTCACTAATCGCGACCGTTACGGTACTAGGGATACATTTCTCTCCCTTTAAACGATTAACACGACCCTTTAACGTTGGGCGCCAATTAACTTCCCTGCGTGGGAAGTATTGAAAAAAAAATGTTTTTCCGTTCCGCTACGCGCGATAGAAATGAAACACAACGTGTTGGTTTGAGTCAGTACTCCGGTGCTCGCTGATTACCTTCTGAATACCTTCTGATCTTTATTAGTCAATTCACTTATATTTATATTCTTACAATTCTATATGTAACGGCTTATTACTAAAGATGCTTTGGCATTACATAAAGTGGTGAAATGCCAGAGCATTGAATTTCTAATTATTCTCATTATCAAAACAAATAATGGAATATTGAATTATGTTTACTTACTAAAGCAAATGAAGTATTCTTTTCTTATTAATTAAAGTATTCTGCTGAATAAGCAGTAATACTGTGGGAATACAATTTGTTTACATTTGGCGTAACTTGCATTTTAACGAAGACCAGCGCAAGCCCTTACTATCAAGAATAGAATCCAATACCCACCTGTCAGTCCAACATATTTAAGATGTGCAAGCCCGTTATAAAGCGTTGCCACTCGCCTTTCACAGAGCAGTTCGGAAAATTTAGAGTCATAATGATAAAAACAATATTAAATAAAAATACTATATAAATAAAAATAGGTAAAAAAAACTTTTTAAGTTAAACGGTTTTATGTTAAACATAAATTGCAATGTTTAAGATAAATGTACTAAAAACCAAAAAATAATAAAATAGATACAGGCGTGGGAATTATAAACATATGCATAGACTAGACTAAAATAAAACCGWGGGACACGTCAATTGTCTACAATCGTTGATTAAAATGTTTGTTTTGTAATGTTACACTATAATTAGGCAGTTGTTCAACCGACAACGATGGACGTGTGATAAGTAGGGCTAGAATGTGGAAAGTTTTAGGGTTTCATAGTGGTGAGCGAGTAGTACTTTTATCATATGTTTTGTCGATTAAGACAAACTACGAGCAGTGAAACTATTCCTCGCCAGCCAGCAGTGTGAATTTCCAACGATAAACTAGTTGAAACATCTCTTTTATTTACTTGGAGTATATAACTATTGGAATTTCCATGAGCAAGAAAATAGTAAGTAATTTCCTTACCGCCTGCGGGCCAACTGCCTAACAACGAATTAAACGATTCTTCTATCGCACATTAAGTCGATAATTTGTAGATAATTGATGTGCCCCACGGTTTTATTTTAGTCTAGTCTATGCATATGTTTATAATACCCACGACTGTATCTATTTTATTATTTTTTGGTTTTTAGTACATTTATCTTAAACATTGCAATGTATGTTTAACATAAAACGGTTTAACTTAAAAAGTTTTTTTACCTATTTTTATTTTCTAGTTTTTAGTTTTTATTTCGCATTCTATTTAGTTCATTTAGTGCTTTATCATTGCAAGTTTTCTTGCCCGTTAGTTTATTGCAGTCCAACTTCTCTATACGTAGTCCCTGCAAAGATCTTACTCTACTAAGAAGCACGTAGGCTTGACCTTCTTCAAACAGTTTTGAACCTAAGTATACGACTGCGTGATCCACAGTACTGCCATGCATTTTATGTATAGTAGAAGCCCATGATAGTATTGAAGGCAACATTCTTCTTTCATCCCGTAATTGTACTTAGCTGGAAACTGTATGGCTTTCGGGTGTATAACATGTACTCTGTCTGTTTCGAAATCAATTCGTACGGAAGGTACATCTGTTGCATACATCTGAGTTCGACGAAATTGAGGCCAAACGATTTCGTTGATGTAGCCTATAGTGCCATTTACTAATCCCTTTGAAACGTCAATATTGGGGAGGGAGGGGGATAAAAAGAGTTAGTTCACACCTGGGGCTTTCAGGAAAGCCCTCATAAATTGTATTCTACTTCTGGAGACCTTTCATTTAATACCCATGTTGATGGGATTGATAAAACCTACGTTATCCGCCATTTTGTAGCGACAGCCATCTTGAATTTAAATTTTTTTGTAGTATATTGTATTCTGTTTGTTGAGCCCTTTCATTTGATACCCATATTGATGGGATTGATAAAACCTACGTTATAGCGGCGGCCATCTTGATTACGGTACTAGAGATATTAATTTATAATGATAATGAATAAACATAATTGTATTGTCACCAAAACCCAAAGTGTATACAAAATTTCAGATTAATCGGTTGACAGGAAGAGGGTGAAATTTGAATTACTAAATTTGATCCAAGAATAAATAATAAAACAAACGGGGTGAGCTAAATAAAACATTTAAAAAAACTTTAAATACTAAAAGTAAAAAGAGCAATAAAAAAAATATTTATAACAAATAAATGCAATAAAAATAGTTGGTTATCAGAGGTAACAATCAATGAAGCGAGCAGTTTGAGATGCACTGTAACACACGAAAAGTAAGAAACTCGCAAACAGCTGTGGACAAAGATGGAAACGAATAAAAACAAGAAACATATTTAAGTATGCTATATAAATTAACATTAACAAATGCACTATTTAAAAATATAGCACGAAAAAAATTTGGATATGACTCGTCGGAATAAAAAAAATATATTTCAACACATAAGCATGTTTTCAATATTCATGTAAAAATCATTTGAATATTTTTTTACTTCAAAAATACAAAACAAACAGCCCACAGCTAATGGGAGGGCACAGTGGTTTTTGTTTACATCATCATATATATATGTATATGAATTATAGTGATAGTTGTAACTGAACAAGGGAAAGTTGAGTCATAATTTGAGATGAGTGCATAATAGCTGACAAATCAGCATTACACATAACAATGCAATACTTAAAAGGAACACTCAAGTCTGTGTTTTCTTACGTTTAGTATCTGGGCTTTGTTCGTCGATTTTGCAATTACATTCGATGAATTTTGAAGAAATCATTATCATATGATTAAATATAGGGCGTGAGACGCGCCCTCTTCTTCTTTACTCCTGCACTGTTATTCACTATACCAAGAATCATATACCTGTGCCCAACAAATAAGGTGACATTTGAATTTAAACTGCGTGCGTCGAAGGATTGTGGAGAATAATTTTTTTTTTAGGTTGGTAGTACTGTCAGTCAGTAAGAGGATGGAGTCATGTGTAGAAGTCACGCAAGTGAGGAAAGTTCTCTGATCGCCGTTCACTTGGGAGTGGCCAGAAACGATTCTTTTACATATGACTCAAATAGCTCACGACTTCCGGTCCTTGACCAAGTATCCTCTGGGTAGCCTAAGAACATCCGCGGCGGAACATCCCCTGCATAGGGTTGTGCGCTCGGTTTGGGACCTGCCACGTAAACAAACACCCCAATGAAAAAGCAACAACAACCTCGGATGAGGCACCCCACTTTTTATAAGGACCATGGCAAACGATATAAGGACTACGAATTGAGGGCATGCACCTGAAATGTCCGCTCCATTAATTGGGAACGTGCCGTTGGCCAGCTGGTTGATATCCTCGTAAAAATAAAGGCTGATATCACCGCCTTCCAAGAAATGCGATGGACAGGAAAGGACAGAGACGAGTAGGTCCTTGTGGCATTTACTACAGTGGCCATATAAAGGAGCGCAAGTTTGGTGTGGGAGAGAGACTCCGTCGCCGCGTACTATCATTCACCCCGGTGAATGAACATCTAGCCACAATCCGGATCAAAGCGAGGTTCTTCAACATATCGCTGATTTGCGCCTACGCCCCGACTGAAGAGAAGGACGATGTGACCAAAGATGCCTTTTATGAGTGCTTGGAACGCACTTATGAGAGCTACCCCCGCCACGATGTCAAAATCGTGCTTGGCGACTTTAACGCCAGGGTGGGCAAAGAAGGCATATTTGGCACTACGTTCGGTAAATATGGTTATCTGTAGTACTAGATTCCAGCATAAGAAGATAAATCAAGCTACCTGGCTGCCTCGGATAGAAAAACCACCATCCAGATCGATCATGTTGTGATAGGCGGAAGACACGTCTCCGGTGTTTTAGATGTGCTTGGGCTGCGAGGTCCTAACATCGCCTCTGACCACTATCTTGTTGCAGCCAAGATTCGCACCCGCCTCTGTGCAGCAAGAAGCGCACGCCATCAAACACAAGGAAGGTTCAACGTCAAGAAGCTGCAATCACAACAGACAGCCGAACGATTTTCTACCCGGCTTGCACACCTGCTCTCTGAGAGCACTCGTCAACAACTCGGTATAAGGAAACTGTGGGACGGCATTTCAAACTCCTTACGTACAGCTGAAACCGAAACCATTAGTTTTCGGAAAGTGCAAAAGAACAGCTGGTACGACGGGGAGTGCCGTGTCGCAGCGGAGAGAAAATAGGTTGCCTACCTCGCAACGTTACGATCGACCACAACACGTGCGGGATGGAATATATACCGAGAGTTCAAGAGGGAAGGGAGACGCATTTGCAGACAGAAAAAGAAAAAGGCCGAAATGCGTGAGTACGAAGAGCTTGATAAGCTGGCCGACAGGGGTAATGCTCGAAAATTCTACGAAAAAATGCAGCGGCTTACAGAAGGTTTCAAGACCGGAGCATACTCTTGTAGAACCCCCAAAGGTGATATAGTCAGCGATGCCCAGAGCATGCATCAGCTTCTTTGTAAAATATGGTCGGACGAAAGCATGCCCAACGATTGGAATTTAAGTGTGCTATGCCAATCCACAACAGACCCCATAATCTGCGCCAACTACCGTGGGATAAGCATCCTCAACATTGCATATAAGGTTCTATCGAGCATATAGTGTGAAAGATTAAAGCCCACCGTCAACAAACTGATTGGACCCTATCACAATTCCCGTCCTGCTATATGATGCAGAGGCTTGGACGATGTCAACAACGGATGAGACGACGTTGCGAGTTTTCGAGAGAAAGGTTCTGCGAAAGATTTATGGTCCTTTCCGCGTTTTCCACGGCGAATATAGCATTCGATGAAACGATGAGTTGTATTAAATATATGACGACATTGATATAGTTCTGCGAATTAAAAGACAGCGGCTACGCTAGCTAGGTCATGTTGTCCGGATGGACGAAAACACTCCAGCTCTTAAAGTATTAGGTTGCCAATTTAACTATTCCATTATATTGTTATCACGATAAATGGCACAATTCAGTTTTCTGTGGCGCCTCGATCTGACTTCAAAGTTCAAAAATTCCCAAATTCGAACATTTCAACAAGCTATTTCAGTACATTTAACACACTTTATGCAGGTTTTCTACTTCAAATTCAATTAAATAAACTTTAAAGACTAAGGAAAATTCACAATTTTTACATTTTGCAGGTTTTTTAAATAAGAACTCTATATTTTAAAAATAACTTTTTACACTCGTAGTGAGCATCGTTTATGTGTTACCAATTATGAGGAAATGGAGCACTGCCATATGATTATAAGCAAATATGAGCAATTCGCTGAAATTTCTCTTTTTCGCCATAATTTCTCTTTCGTTATTTAGAAATTTCAGTTCTAACAAAAAAACAAATATCTAAAAATTATATTTCAAATTAAAATAATAAACAATCTTTCCATGCATATGTATATTTTGTTACTTAAATTTAATAAACAACAAAATAGTATCTAATAATGATATAACGTAATAAAAGACTGAGGTATTTAAATGAGTACTACTCAAAACTGGTTCAGTCACCCCGCGTATTGGCCCGACCAATGTTATTTTTTTAAAGCACGACCGAAGGCCGCCAACGCAGAAAGGTGTACTACGCGAAAGTACTTCAGTTACGCCGACATTTATACATTTTATAATATTATGACAGAGTTTTACTAATATGTGTTTATTAAATATTTATAAATCACATATTATACAAATCGTCAGCAAACGTATTTTAAAAAAATTCGAAATTGAATGTCTTACTGATTATGCTTCACTACTTTAAATTACATATAATTCATAATATTACATATGTTCAACATTTTTAGGTTCTGCGATCAGATATAAACCAGTTTTAACCAATATTAATTTTTTTTCACTCATGTTCCATTTTATTTCGTGTTTCATTCATTTCACATTTCCGAAAATGTTGTTATATTATTTTGCATTTCAGGTGACGAAATACATACGTATGTATATGGAAGTTCACAACTCTATTATATCTTGAAAAATGTTAAAAAGAATTTTTTGTTATATTCAATATATAAAGAATCACGCAAAGAAAAGTCATTGAAAATCTTACATATTTGGTGCTTAAGCTGGCTCTTTTTCCTCATAATTGTAAATAATCTAACATTTTCAACGATGAGTGTGCTAAATGAATTTTAAATTAACGGGGCATCTCGACAGGATAAAATCTAAGTCTTAGTAACTGTCAAATCTATTGCTATTGCTATTGCCAAATCTGTATGTGGGCATTTGTTATCTTGACATAATCATTTGCGCAAAGGCGTAGGGTAGGTAAGTTCGAGCTGATGTAGAGCATGCTTTGAGATCTTGAAATTGCGAAATGCCGTCGGGCGGCAATTTTACAAAATATTGTTAACTCGGCCATAATCGCGTAAGTGGTGTCTACGCCAATCAAGAAGAAGATTTCTGGGAAAAATAAGATAATAACAAAGGAGAAAGATCCTTTTTTCCACAAACGTATTTCTGGGAAAAATTTAATTCTTATTTTTGGACTACTATATAATAATTGTGACATAAATATACCAATTAAAATAATAATTTTAAAATTAGAAAAGATATTTTGATTTATGCTTGTGTAAGTTTATTAAATTTAAGACTTCGGTCATTTCCAACCCAATTTGCATAATTTTTCTGTAAATTAATTATTAAACTAAATATAAATTTTTTGGAATAATGATATTTTGAAAATGTACTTTATTTTTTATAACATAACACAACCATCTTAATACTCGCTCTTCTAAATTTCATATTACCGAAATGAAAATGCCGTCGGCATATGTGCAAATGGGATACGTTGCCTCTTCGAAATTTTCATAGAAATGAAAACTGCGCCGTCAA
>NW_017537332.1:29636-41457 GCF_001853355.1 Bactrocera latifrons
ATTTTTATTTTAATATATATTTTTAAAGATGAGCACAATATGAGCAAATACATGAAAAATTAAGTTTTTTATTTATGCCTCTTTTTAATTGTGGTAAGTTGACCACAGAAAAATGTTGTGAACTAATAAGCAACCATGCCGAATGGTGGGGTCCAGATTTCCATTGGGAAGATAAATAACAGATCGACTGGGATTTTATTCCAATAAAAGTACGAAATAACTAAACATGGCTTCGTTAATACTGCTTACCTGACCGGTGCTATTCCAATTTTATGATTTAAGAGATGAAAAAGCGATACACCTTAGTTGGTCGTGAATTCGAGACAAAATTTTAAATTCAATGACGTGCTCGTGGAAGGTGCACGTCGCATTGCTAGGTAAGCTAAAATTAAACTTTAATTCAAAAGATTTGCCATGTATTTTTAATTTTTTTTTTTTTATAGAATCAGCAAATAAGCTGGTGTGCAATATTTGATTATTTGTCTGCCTTAAAAGCTAGTTCCAAACCAATAAGCTTTGTGCTTGAGGGTTTTGAAGAGCAAATACTACGGTGATTGTGCTGTTCGGATGTTGCACAAGCTATTGTCAATTGCGCTAGGGAGCCCGATCAAGCTGTTGGGTATGTTTTGAGCAAAATTGAATTTACATACTTTCTAATATGCTAAACACTCAACACCCGCCTTGCAGACCAAACCGTTACCAGTTGAGCGAATTAATTAAAGTCATTTGGGTGTACAATTGACCTCCATGGAAGAACAAGTACCATGGGAATTACGACCATATCGTGCTGCGCAATATTATGATGCCGAATTGGGAGAGTGGGGGAACCAGCTCCACCAAAACCGATAAAACATCGGGAAGAACTACGTATGTTTGCATAAAAAAATAATAAAGGCAACAACGCTAACAAAAACAGCCAAGCAAATAATAAACAACACTCATCAAATAAAAACATTTGCATCTACGCGAATTACAATTCGTCTTTACATCTAGTGAATAATGGTCGATTATGAACGATGTGGAAATTGACAATTAAACTTAAAAAAACAAAAAAATGTAATTTGGTTAATAATGAACCGCTATTAAAAATTAAGGAATTTGAGTTGTATTTTTATTTTGGCCAAACAAGTTATTATCGATTAGGATAATTTCAAATGGAGTATATTTCGAACAATCATTTTTTGTTTTCAAATATTATGCCAGTATTGCTATTGGGCATGGCAAAATAGTGTTGCGCAAGCTAATTTTAACTTGCTAATTTTTACTACTATATAGATATTGCAAAATCAAAAAATAATTCCTTTAAGAATCCTTTTTCTTTTAAAAACTTAGTTTAGAACTAGAAAATAATATGGTAAATCTGTTAGGACGGTCAAATACACCATTTGACACACAAAAAGTGTATGTAGTTTGTGATTACAAAAATTTATGCTTAAAATATAAAAATTGTGTTTTACTGTTCAGACGAATTATTATGAAACGTAATACCAAAGTTTTCGACAATAGTTATCTCTTTTGGTCCACTCATTATCAAAAATAATTTCGAATTTGTTCATGAATAACTTAACGAAAACGCTAAAAAATATATAGCATATTTATTTATATCCAGAAGAAATAATTAAATCTTTTGGTAGCATAAATTTAAAATAGTATTTATAAATGTGTAAATGTATTACTCTACATTTATAATTTAATATTAAAGCATTTTTGCTTTACGCAACCCGTTTTAACCTCTCGCCACCCTTATTCACCAGAGGTGGCCATGATGTTTTTATTGTGAACGTACACTGCGGGGGGGGGTAGGTTAAGGACTGTGAATGGCTCTTTTACTACAGTGAATGGGACTTTCCCAACTCCCTTGTACCCTGCTTACCATATATAGCAAACTAATTAGTATTCCATATATTGTAAGAAATAAGCAATGTGGAGTCTCCACAAGCAATAGGCACGCAATACACTTAGTAAGACATAGATTTTATCCTGTGGAGATGCCTTGTTACTGTCAAACGTACTGCTATTGCCATTGCCCAATCTGTATGTGGGCATTTGATATTATGATATAGTCATTTGCGCAAAACCGCATGCTTTGTGCTCTTGAAATTTTTATTTTATCATTTGCGAAATGCCGACGGATAGGTAGCTGATGTAGCGCACGTTTTGTGCTCTTGAAAAAAGGATAAAGATTCTTTTGTTTGCAAATGTATTTCTGGGAAAAATAAGAATTCATATGTTGGATTAATAATTGTGCCATAAATTTAATATAAATAATAAATTTAAAATGAGCAATGATATTTGGATTTATGCTTGCCTGTTTACTAAATTTAAGACTTCGCTCATTCCCAACCCAATTTGCATAATTTTTCGTAAATTAACAATATTAATTTTTTTGGAAAAATGTTACTTTGAAAATGCATTTTATTTTTATAATATAACGCAACCGTCTTAATACTCGCTCTTCAAAATTTCATATTACCGAAATAAGATGCCGTCGGCATATGTGCAAATGGGATATGCTGCCTCTTCGAAATTTTCATAGAAATGAAAACTGCGCTTCCAAACGGTTGAAGTGACAGCTCATAGCTTACGACATATGGCAAACTAGATAGTATTCTATATCTAGTAAGCTATGAGCAATGTGGAGTCTCCACAGGAAATCGGCACGGCAATGCAGATAGTATTCCATAAATTCTATCGGGAACACTTTAGTATACCGTCCCAGAATTTCGGGAATAAAATGGGTATGGTCGGATAGAGGAGATTCTCTAGATTAAGAATATAGCCGCAGGTAGCTTTTAGTTTTCGAGATATTCGCGATTAAAGTTGAAATTTTGCAATATTTTAATTACATATTTGCGGTATTTAAAATTAATTTTTCACTTAAATTTTTCAATTTTATATACGCTAACACATCACTTATTTATTTGCACACATTTCTTTTATATAATATAGTGCAAAAATTGCTTTTAATGTACATTTAAATTATTGTTGATATATGATTATTTAAAAATAACAAATGAATTACAAAGTGTCAAATAATCAGTGTTACCTTATCGACATCGTTTGTAAAATAACTAAATGAAATAAAGTGAACAGATTATACCCCAAATACGAGAATCAACAACCTATAAAAGAAATAACTCTGGTCGGTCCAACATCGGGATGTATTAGATTTTTTTCGCTTTGAACTCTTTTTTGCGTGGAACTAAATTATTATACCCCAAATAAGAGAATAGAAAAAATAAAATATAAACAAATTACTTAAATTTAATAAAGCAAACGTGTATTAAGGCTTGTATATAAATTTTATTGCCTCTAATAATTGTACAAAAGATCTTGGTGTTTGTTGGCCACATTTTTCCGCTAACGCTTTCATCGATTTGCACGTTTTTGCCAGGGCCACCAATTTTACCTACCGCCTCCTGATGTTCCACTTGGTATAAAACTACCGCTTCGCGACAGTGGTTATACCAGTCACAAATGGTAGCGCTAGATAAAATAGGTTCCCTGACAATACTGTTTTTTCTAACCACCTCGTGCGACCAGTGCGATGCTTAGCAAAACATTAGATAAAAATCTTGTGGCAAAGGAATTTTTACATTTTCCAACCAGGTACCCACAGATCGGGATATCGCCGAACGCGTTCGGCACGATCCTTTTCGGCACCTAAACGTACCGACGGTGCTATTTCCCATCACGGAGAGCACCATCGGCAGTCTATGCACCCTGCAAGTTCTTCCCCTAGCAATTAGACCATCCTCTTCGCAAAGAGAAACACAACTCTCCCTCGATTGGAAGGTCTGGAATATTTTGGAAATGCTCCACATACCTTTCACCTCCGACACGCTCAATTTGTTCGTTTTACGAACACGAACAATCGCATCTTCTTGCAAATCTACATACATATGTATAATTGTAACAAAGTATTAGAAAAATGATTTAAATATTATTTTCAATATTTAATTTATCATACCTGATGAATTATTTACCATTTTCTTCAAAAATATTTGAATAATTTTAATAGAAATTAGATTAACTATGTCCACACAGCTTATTTTCAAAATTCGAAGTAATTATGAAAATAACAAAAAAAAGCAACGGTACTTTGCTTTAAAAGTAGCAGTACTTCTATCCGTTAGATCGCATTGATGTTAGAGTGGTTGTTATACCCTTTATGACATTGCTACTTCTTCGCGTAGAACTCCTTTTTGCGTGGGCGGCCTTCGGGGCGCTTCAAAAAAAAAAAAAACTCTGGTCGGTCCAACACCGGGGTGTACAAAATTTTTTTCGCGTAGAACTACTGTTTGGGTGTATAATATTTTTTTGCTCCCGTAAAACACATTTTTACATTGGCGGCCWTCAGACCGCTTAAATTTTTTACACATTTTTTATTGCTTATCAACGATTATGTTTCCTATATTCAGGGTATAATATTTCTTTATAATTTTTTTTTTTTGTTTTAGTTTGCAAAATATTTTAGTATGGTAACACTGATTATKTGACAGTTTGTAATTCATTTGTTATTTTAAAACAATAATATTTCAACAATAATTTAAATGTACACTAAAAGCAATTTTTACACTATATTATATAAAATAAATGTTTGCAAATGAATAAGTGATGTGTTAGTGTATATAAAATTGAAAAATTTATAAGCTTTCTGCGGCAATAACCGTGTATATTCGTGATCTGGAGAATCTCCTCTATCCGACCATACCCATTTTATTACCGAAATCCTGGGACGGTATACTAAAGCCGACCCATTCTATCCTGTCGAGATGCCCCGTATAAATGAAATATGAACTTATTTTGGCAAAACTTTAATGTACCATCCCACAATATCAGGTTTGAAAGTGGTTTGTTGGATAGTGGAGATGCTCCAGGTTAAGAATATATCCAATTACTGCCGTTGCAAACTTATAATTTTCGAGATATTTCCATTTAAAAAAAAACTACTACTAGTTAAAGATGTAATTTTGCGATTTAAAAATAATTTTACGCTTATATTTTGCACGTTTATATCTACTTACACTTCTCTTATTCGTTTGTACATATTTATTATATATTCAATATTGCAAAAAGAGTTTTAGTTCAAGATTTAATTTATTGCTCAATAATATTTATGTAACAACTACTATAGGGTTGTAGTCTGTCAAATAATCAGTGTTACCTTTTCGACATCTTTTGCAAATGAACTAACCGTGCGATTCTGTACTGTGATAAAATATCAAGTCTCTAAATTTGACGGAGACAATTTTTGAGACTTGAGACGATTTTGCTATTCTGTAAGTGATAGTCACAAAATTGATTACATTTAATAATTCAGAGATGTTTTTATACTTAAATGAAAATAAATATGTTGATAACAAATATTAAATTTTCTAGAACATAGTCAAAAAACATAATTAATAATAATGCAAAATATAAACGACAATCGATTAATATTAATGGTGATCTCTATTCAGTATATTCAAAATGGCAGACAAGAGTTCTTTTTGGTTCTGTGACTTGCTAACTACCAGGTCTCAAGTTTGAGGCAATATTTTGANATCTCTATTCAGTATATTCAAAATGGCAGACAAGAGTTCTTTTTGGTTCTGTGACTTGCTAACTACCAGGTCTCAAGTTTGAGGCAATATTTTGAAACTAACCGTGCGATTCTGTACTGTGATACAGTATCAAGTCTCTAAATTTGACAGAGACAATTTTTGAGACTTGAGACGATTTTGCTATTCTGTAAGTGATAGTCACTCTACTACATTTCATTATTCAGAGATGATTTATACTTGAATGAAAATAAATATGTCGACAACATATATTTTATTTTCTATAACATAGTCAAAATACATAATTATCAATAAAAAAATAAAAATATATGTTGACTTTGTTTCATAATATTAACGAAATTTATGTAAAATTTATTTATTTTTAACCCTTTCGTGTTTGAGTTGCTTACAAAATATAAAAAAACGACAATCGATTAATATCTATGGTGATCTCTATTCAGTATATTAAAAATTGCAGACAAGAGTTCTTTTTGGTTTTGTGACTTCCTAAGTACCAGGTCTCAAATTTGAGGCAATATTTTGAGACTAAAGCTAGAAACTTTTTAGTGAGTAGTAACTAGTCACAAATTGAGATTTTACCACAAAATGGCTCAAATAGAGACTAGAGACTGGTTACAGAATCCCTCTATAAAAGACATAAAGAAAATAGAGTATACCCCAAAAAAAGGATTTCTGCGGCTGTCTATCGCAATAAATTATTTTATTATCCCCTATTGGGGTGCGTCAAGTTTTTTTCGCTTAAAAGTCCGTTTTGCGTAGACGACCTACCAAAGCAAATATTCATTCATTAATTGAAATAAATATGTAGAAACAATGTAGGGAAGTGTAAGTTTATGAAAAATTCAATATATAAAAGAAAATGTTACTATAAATCGAGAATTTGCGAAATAAAATTTGCGAAATTTTCATCTTTAAATGCAAATATCTGAAAAACGATAGGGAGAAAACGATAGCGGGAGAATCGTAATCAATAATCATTTACAATAAAATGCCCGAATCAGCCGTTCATATATTATATAACTAAATTCTGCAATGGGTGCTCTCGTGCTCTTGCATATTTCGGTATAAGTTTTTTGCAATACTGCAAGAGCAAACGAATCCCCCTTATTGTTATTGGTAAAAATTTTTAATGGGGAATAATTTAACAAATGTAAGCTACTTTATCAGTACATACCCCTTTTATACCGAAATTCGTGTTTTTTACCCGACCGCCAAAGTAATCGGAATCCTGCCTGAAATTCAAGTATAAAATATAAAAATATATCTATGTAATAGAAAAAGAATATATATCCACTAATAGATCTGTTATTCATTTGTTTTAATCTATCAGTTGTTTTAACAAATGATACATCAGAGCCATTTGAGGAGTTATCAAGTTAGACTTACCGTGCGATTCTGTACGGTGATACAGTATCAAGTCTCTAAATTCGATAGAGACAATTTTTGAGACTTGAGACGATTTTGCTATTCTGTAAGTGACAGTCACAAAATTTATTACATTTAATAATTCAGAGATGCTTTTAAACTTGGATGAAAATAAATATGTCGATAACAAAAATTAAATTTTCTATAACATAGTCAAAAAAGATAATTATCAATCAAAATAAATTATATGTTGATTTTGTTTCATAATATTTTCGAAATTTTTGAAAATTTATTTACTTTTAACCTTGTTGTGTTTGAGTTGCTTACAAAATATAAAAAAATGACAATTGAATAATATTAATGATGATCTCTGCTCAGTATATTCAAAATGGCAGACAAGAGTTCTTTTTGGTTTTGTGACTTGCTAACTACCAGGTCTCAAATTTGAGGCAATATTTTGAGGCTAAAGCTAGAGACTTTTTAGTGAATAGTAACTAGTCACAAATTGAGATTTTACCACAAAATGTCTCAAATAGAGATTAGAGTCTGCTTGCAGAATCCCGCTATTAGAGGTCTTGGCATATTAAAAATGGTTTTAATTTTCAGATTGACTTTTCTGGATACTCGTTATGGGGCATCTCGAGAGGCAAAAATTTATTGTATAATAACTGTATTTCAGTGCCTATTGCTTGTCGAGACATCATATTGTTTATGGAATGCAATATAACGGGGCATCTCGACAGGATAACATTTATGTCGTACTAACTGTCAAATCCATTGCAATTGTCAAATCTGTGCGCATTTGTTATCATAACGCATTCACAGAGATAAGGAGATGTTTAACTTAACTTTGACAGCTAAGCGAGTTCAGTAGGTTTTGACGTTTATCAATTGGAAACGAGCGATGGCCAGATTGAAATCTTACCAAAAAAATATGTAAATGGAGAGATTTGTGGCATCGTTCAAGACCACTTATAAAAATTTAAAACAATGAAAATTAAAAAAATGGGTTAAATTTAAAGGTATTTGATGAAACGTTTTGTAATTTGAAGCATCATAGTATTATTTTAAATGGAAAATGATTAAAAACATTAAATTATTGAGAGCTACTAAGCTTAAATCCTTTTATTGGATATTCAAAGGTCCAAAGTCAGTTGTTCTAATATATTAATATACTAAAAATTTAAACAATTTCTCCATATAATAAATAACCACTATATTTATTTATTTATTTATTTATAAAAACGTGAAACAATAATACAATTACTTTTCCACGAAAAAAGGAGCACTGGCTGCCAGGACCTTCGGCACTATATAGTAATTGTTATTTGTAATAAATGTTGGAAGTTTTAATTTAAAATTCCCAAAAATTGTTGTTATTGTTAACGCTTATTTTAACGCGCTCTCACTCTGGAATAAGTTGATCATCCCTATATTCCTGGTATTCATTTGCGCAAAGGCATGGATAGTATGATACGAGACTCTTTGATTTGAGAGAGAGCTGACAAAACTCGCATTTTTTATAACATTTGCCAATGATGCCACTGCTGAAAAATATTAGATTGGGTATTTAATAAATTATATAAAACAATAAACTAAACACTTTGAAAATGCATACGTATATATATGCTAAAATGCAAAATCATTACTTAATTTACATTATCATTTATTTTGCTTAAATACGTTCGCACAGTTCAATGAAATTTCTTTTCACACAAATTTCGTCAGGTAATTATAGCGGTCGGCCGATAGCCCATGATGCTAGTGCTGCGTATTTTCTTAGTTTGTATAATAATTGTATTATTATGTAAGCTTTTATAAAATAAAAAAAAAAAAAAAAAATAATAATAATTATAGCGGTCACTTCACGAATAGGTTTAAGGTTACCATCGGTAGCAAGAGTGAGTGGAACGACCCCACTCTTGAGCAAATGCTAAGGGATAAACCTCCACCGGAACTATCGCAACGAGCGAATAGTTATACTTAGCGATAGTCAAGCGGCACTAAAAGCGATCTCCTCCTAGGAGATCAAATCGCTATTGGTGCAGGAAAGAACCAGGTGCACCTAATCTGGGTGCCCGGTCACAGGGGTATAGCCGGCAACGAACTGGTTGACACGCTAGCCCTCTCCGCAGCCTCCACCAATATGTTTGGGCCCGAACCGTTCACTGGGGTGGCTCCCCATACTGTGAAGGAGCTGCTCCGCAAAGAAGAAAGAGTGTGCAGGGAAAGGTATTGGCAGCGAGCGCACGGTATGCGTCATGCCAAGCTGCTAGTTGGGTGTACAACTAGAAGAGGTTCAAATCTTTAATAAATCTCCAAAGAAACAAACTCAGGATCCTGATCGCATTTTACACCGGCCACTGCAAGCTGAAAAGACATTTAGCTAACATGGGCCTATCATCTTGCGCCAACTGTCGGTTTTGCGACAGGGACCCTGAAATCCCGGAGCACCCGGATAGGGATCACATCGCCTCACTAGCATACAGCAGAATGCTGGACTTCATCAATATGCTGGGGCTAAGCGAGTCCCTGTGTGTTAGGAGAGGGCAAAATAGACCTAAGGTCGCAGTGCATTCCTCAATTATTTATCTATCTATCTATCTATTATAGCGGTTTACTTCTGGCATCCCGCCTTTTGTGAAATCAGCTGATCGAAATTCCCTGATCTCCTTCGCTGTCAAACAATCAGGGAACGCGTTTGAGAGAAAAATGGGAGCCAATGCCAGACTCTCGTATCATATTATCCATGGCATAGGCGTAGGGTAAGTAGGTTCGACCTGTTGTAGCGCATGCTTTGAGCTCTTGAACTGTTTCAATCTTTTATGATTAAAATAAAAAAAGGATTACGATCCTTTTTTTTACAAATGTATTTCTGGAAAAAATAAGAATCCCTATTTTTGGACTACTATATAATAATTGTGAAATACATTTTATATACAAAATAAAATAATAAATTTAATACTAATTGGTATGCCAAATATTGAAAGCAATAAACTGTCACTTCAGCTGTTTGACAGATCAGTTTTCATTTCTATGAATATTTCGATTAGGCAACACATCCCATTTACACATATACCGAAGGCAGTTTCATTTCAGTAATATTACATTTAGTAGAGCGGGTAGTAAAATAATTGTGTTAAATTTTAAAAAGAAAGTACATTTTCAAAATAATTAATACAATTTTCCAAAAAATTAATATATAGCTTAATATTGTTAATTTGCGGAAAAATTATACAAAATGAATTGGTGAATGAGCGAGGTCTTAAATGTAATAAACTTATACAAGCATAAATCAATATATCATTGTTCATATCAAATTTATTATGTTAGTTGGTGTATAAAACTTATGATATAATTATCATAGTCCGAAAAAATAAAATTCTTACAAGAAAAAAGTATATTTCTCCTTTTTTTATTTTAGACATAAATTGTTTTCATCCATATAAATATTTAAACATTTCAAGAGCTCTTTTCGCAAATAATAATGTTATGATACCATCTCATACAGATTTGGCAACGGCAATGGCAATTGATTTGACAATTAATAAACCATAGACTTTAGCGTGTCGAGATGCCCGTTAGAATGATGGAATACTTCATCATACGTTCTATAATTCGTGTTAGTGGTGTACTTAATAGCGAGATTCTGTAACCAATCTCTGGTCTCTATTTGAGACATTTTATGGTAAAATCTCACTTTGTGGCTAGTTACTATTCACTAAACAGTCTCTAGCTTTTGTCTCAAAATATTGGTTCAAATTTGAGGTCTGGTAGTTATGCCTTGATAACACGTAACGAGTAGAGCCCACAATTCCCACGACAGACGGTTCTACGTTACCCGAATTGACTCGGATTTCATCCGACCAAGGGCTGTTTTTTCGGCGATTTAACCCCGTTTGGATCGGTGAGTGTTGATTTGTGTGTCTCGTCACTGGAGCAACGCCTTGCAGCAGGGTTGCCAACCCGGGCCCAGAGGAATTCTTCTGCTGCGTTTGCGCGAAAAGGCTCCATCCAAACTCCACCTCGGTCAGGTGCAACACATRCAATGGATGGAGCCATCTTAAGACCTGCTCAGGCCTTAAGACCCATAGGGAGTGGACCACACGTTACGTGGCCCCTTGTTGCCTACGCAATACTGCGACGCTAGCCTCTACGGCTGTGTAACCAGCACATAGTTCGCGCGCTGCGCCGCCACCCACCTCGAGTGGCCAGCAGAGGACCTCCACGGTCCCCCGGAGCTCAACTAGGCAACATAGCTCCCAATCTGACTTGTCCCCCCCCACCTTCATCCCGCTCCAATCCGTGTGTTCCGTGTGTCAGACCGCCATACGTCGGAACGTTACATCAGTCAAGTGCAACTCTTGTGCTGGCTGGTGTCACTTCCCGGCGTGTTCCAGCCTGCACACCACACGTGAGTGGATTGAGTCGTACGTTGCCCCATGCTGCAGGAGTTTGCCCCCGCAACACACTACAGTGGCGTCGCCAACAAACACCCTAGCTGCAATAACGTGGAGCTGGCGGAACAGATTGACGATTCGAAATTCTGCACAATGAATGACGAAGCCCCCACCAGAGTTGTGGGCACTTGTAGTAGCTCGCCCGATATTACAATCGCTAGTGGTGGTCTGATAAATTGCATAACCTGGCGACCTATGCTTACTCTCGCATCAGACCATCTACCCATAATTATCTCGATCGTGAAACCTGCCGATTTCGTTTCTGTCGACAACTGCACCTTCGTTAACTTCAACAAAGCTAACTGGGTCGGCTTCACAGAATTTRCTGAGAGCACCTTCAACGCTCTACCCATTCCTACGGACGTATGCGTTGGCGAACGTCAATTCCGCAAGGTGATCGCAGCAGCTACCGCTCGCTTTATACCAGCTGGA
>NW_017537332.1:41752-91588 GCF_001853355.1 Bactrocera latifrons
GACCGAGTTGAAGTTCAATTCAATGGTCATGCCTCTTCGGACCCGAAGAAGTGTGCGAGCTATTTTAGCCGGCAGTTTACACTGAACCCTTCGGTAGACAAAACCAAACGATGTGTTAACCGACGGTTGCGCAAAATGCCAAACGATGGCGCGCCACTTACTTTCACCGATGAAGAGGTTCAGAGTGTCATCAACAAAGCAAAATCTTCCAAATCCATTGGCCCTGATGGAATCAACATGCTAATGCTAAAGCATCTAGTCTCGACGGGAGTAAAATATCTCACCAAGGTCCTCAACCTTTCGCTAACCACTCTTCAAATACCCGATGTGTGGAAAGTCGGAAGAGTGGTCCCACTACTGAAACCTGGGAAACCCGCCAACAAAGGAGAATCTTATCGCCCGATTACTTTCCTCTCCCAGTAGTGAAGACACTTGAAGCCTTGTTACTCCCGACCTTCACTCACCACCTGAGCCTAGCCAGCCACCAGCATGGATTCCGTAAAATGCRYAGTACCACSACAGCACTTAGCGTCATAAACGCTCAGATAGTTCGTGGCCTCGTTGGACCTGTCAAAAGCTTTTGACACGGTCAATCACACAACGCCACTGCAGGACATTAAGAAAACCACGCTTCCTCCAGGGCTCAAGAGGTGGACCATGAACTATCTCAACGGTCGCCAATCATCCGTACTATTTCGAAGCGCAACATCTAAACTGAGAAGAATTAAACAGGGGGTTCCGSAGGGTGGTGTCCTCTCCCCGCTACTGTTTAACTTCTACATCTCGAAACTCCCGCAGGGGGTTTCCATAACCCCGTACGCTGATGATTGTACGATATTGCCGTCGGGCAATGGAATCGATGGCATGTGTTCGAAGGTAAACAACTACCTTTCCGACCTTTCTCGTTTCCTCACTGCACGGAACCTCCAACTTCCCCCTACCAAATCCACAGCGACCATATTCACGAACTGGACGAAGGAGTATAGACTGGAGCTTAATATTGCAGTCGATCAGATTTTAGGTGTCACCTTCGACAGTCTATGCTCCTTCTCTCCACATACGACCGCGATTATCGCCAAAGTACAGAGCCGCAACAAAATCCTCAAGTCGCTAGCCAGCAGCACATGGGGAAAAGACAAAGAAACGTTGTTGGCAACTTACAAGGCAATCGGCCGGCCGGTCCTCAACTATGCAGCACTCATATGGTCGCCTGGATGCAGTGGCACACAGATGAGGAAACCACTGACCTGCCAGAATACAGCACTTCGGACCACGACGGGATTCTCCCTGATGTCTCCCATCGAGCACCTACATAGCGAGACGCTTACGCTCCCAGTTAAGGAGCATAATGAACTCCTCTCCAAGCAGTTCCTGCTGAGATGTTTTCGTAGAAATCATCCTTGCAGTCATCTGCTTGGAGCGGAACCGCCTCCTAGGGGCATCAAGAGGTCATTCCTTTCGTCTCCCTCCCCGTGAATGGCGTACTTGGAGTCAAATCACCACCCATAGCGGACGAAGAGCTCGAGTTGCCGCGAGAAACGCGAGAAACGCGAGTGACCCTTGCGCMACTTCTTTCTGGATATTGTAGCAGGTTAAACTCCTACCTATCCTGAATAGAGGCTGACATACCCAACGTATGTCCTGCGTGCAACGAGTCTCCGCATGACACTGACCACCTCTTTGCATGCCCAACCAACCCCACTCATCTAACACCGTTTTCCCTCTGGTCCGACCCCGTCGAAACAGCACGTTTCCTGGGCCTCCCKTTAGATGACATCGACGACAACACAGATCGCTATCACCATCCCAACGGGGAGTGATAACCGTTAAAACAACAACAACAGTAGAGCGGCGAGACAGTGACTCGGCCGAGTGCTCGTTTCGTTTAAACAGTAAGGCGAGTAATGAACCGAGTTAGTTGGCGAGTATAGTGGCGAGAGAGTCACTTGAATCACATTTTGTTTACTAGGCCGAGTGCTTCTTTTTTCTTCACTCCTTTATTCCTTCTGAGCTAATCACTGACTCGCTCGTGGCATGTGAACACGCGTTCGGTCTTCACTCGCCACTCGGTCGATTTTTATGTTGTTTATTTAGTTTCAATTGCATTTTGCATTGTGAAAGAATTGAAATGGCAAATAAGTGGAATTATGATACAACTGTGAAATTTATTCAAAATTATAAATTGCACCAATGCTTGTGGAATTTTTCATTCTCTTATTTTCTGCTTTCAATAAATCCCACAACTCTTTTATGAGATGCGGTAGAACTTCAATAAAAACTCTTTTAAAATGTCTTTTTCTACCAAACATTGTAAATAAAACTTTGAAAAGCTTCACTGCTTAACTAGATGAACAAAATACGTGTAAACCTCTACTCGCCAACGCAACTCTCTCGACCGAGTATCATACTCGGCCAAAATACTGTCTCGCCACTGTACTCGTTACGTGTAACAAGACCATTAGCAAGTCACAAATCCAAAAAAACTCTTGTCTGCCATTTTGAATATACTGAATAGAGATCATCATGGATAGTAATCGATTGTATTTTTTTTATATTTTATAAGCAACTCAAATACGAAAAGGTTAAAAATAAATAAATTTTTCAAAAATTTCGTAATTCTTATGAAACAAAGTCAACATATATTTTGATTTTTATTGATAATTATGGTTTTTGACTATGTTATAGAAAATTTAATACTTGTTAGCGACATATTTATTTGTATTCAAGTGTAAAAACATCTCTGAATAACGAAATGTAATAAAGTTTGTGACTTCCACTCACAGAATAACCAAATCGTCTCACAATTGTCTCTAACTTAAAATCTCAAATTTAGAGACTTGATACTGTATCAGAGTACAGAATCGCACGTATAATTTGGAAGTAACATGTGGTAAGGTACCAGTTTAAAATATAGATAATTTTTAAATGTGGCATCTTTAAGCGGAAAATGAGGGAACGTAATAGAAGAGCTAATGAACATAAAATTGCTTGGGTGTGTGCGTTGATACTGGGTATTACAACGTCAACAGGCAGTGATATATTTTTTCAGATCAAAAGGTGGGTGCATCTTCGATCGTAATATTAAAGTCCCGTTTTATTCGAATGTAATTAACAGTTTGCATTAAAAATTTTCATTGGTTATTTTACAGTTTTTTTTTTTATTTAATTTTTTTTTTTGTGTACCTTGCGTACTCGCTATTATCAGAATTTTCATACGTTACCGATTGTGTGAAGTTCCAACGCCGTGCCTTTTCGTGTTGCTTCGTTGACTGTTGGATCATCGGTTAACTCGGTACTTCAATATAAATGGATTTTGTGTATACGTCGTGTCGTGGTGGCGAATAAGCAAAAAAAAAAAATTTTTTTTGGAAAATGAAATGTGATCAATTAATAGTATTAATATATTACTGGTGTAAATGTGGAGAAAGTGAAAAACAAATGAAGTATTTATTATAGGTTTAGATCAAATAATTGAATGTTTTTCGGCTATATGTGCCCTGGAAATTCTGAGTAATTTTGTGACTATTTGTGAATGGTAAGGACAAATCGGGCATAAATATTTGGCAGTTAAAGCAATGACTTCAGTTAATATATATTATATATATTTCTCTATATTACTGAGATGTGAAATGAAAATAGATAGTGAAAAAAATGCTAGAATAACATGAAATTTTGTGTTCTACTGCTTTTTAGATTCTGTTTTGCTACATTACAGTAAAACGTTAAAATTATAATATTTATTTTCCGGAGATCAGAAAATAATTTAATGAAATGAATCTAATGAAAAGGATTTGTTTAGATTTGGTTCTAAAAAAATTATTTTATTTGGTAACTGCATTCATTTACGTGCATCATAAAATACATATAGGCCCATACTTGTTCGCATATATATATTTCATTAACTTTTATTTTTCGCTTTATAATACGCACAAGGGGTTATCTCGTGTGTGGATATATTATCTATCGTTCGGCTCTAGTGTAGAGTAAGCAAGCCAGATAGTGTGATGGAAAGTCATGTATACCTCCTAAAATTAATTTGACTATGAAAACCCTAAAATGTTCGCATGTATTTGAGATAGAATGTTCAAAATCTATTTTTTTATATATGTAGATCTTAAGTGTTTTCAATAACAAATTTAAGCATATTAGTATAACGTAATTAGCTATATGATGCAGAGTCTGAGACTTAGTTTGCATAGTTCAACTTTAGGGTTACACTGTGTATATATAACGGAGAGATGATGTTCTCCAGATTCAGAAAAATGCATTATATTTCAAAAATTGTACTATTTAAAGTGCGGGATTCTTTGATTTATAATGCATTTTACATATAATTTTATAACCACGAACACTAAAGTAGTTCGGTTTTACAAATTTGTTTTGTATTAGATATTGCAAATATCGTTGAAATACTATTTATTCCCTGGCCGATCCAAAATCGAGATTTATCAAGAAATGAAAATTGTGAAGGATTTGGCCGATAATGATTTTTGAATTGAGGGTCTTCCTTTGTAATACTTTTTTTTTTTATTTGGTTACACTAATTTTTAGCTTGATTGCAACCATTATCAAATTGTATGACTAAATGGATTTCAACAAAAGTTAAATATGGAATAATACAAATGCGTATATCTAAATTAGTGAAGTGTTAATAAATATAAAAGTTAAAAATCTAAGTATAGAATTCATTATAAATTGGAGAAAGCGAAAAATTCACTCGTATTCCTCATATATTTGCCGGTATAAAGTATGATAAAATGGGTAAATTTTAGAATAACATTCCCCGGATTCGAAGTTAAAATGGGTATGTATGGATAGAGGAGGTTCTTTTAGATTAAGAATACACATATATATATATATATATATATATATAGTTGCCGCGGATTTATGGTTTTTGAGATATACACATTACAAGTTTAAAAAGTCAAATATTTAAATTGCGTGCTTTTCCCATTTATAATGAGTTTTATAGTTATATTATTTACTTTTATATCCACTAACACTTCACTAATTCATTTCTAATCATTTATTTTATATTAAATTGTGCAAAAATAACTTTTATTCAGCATTTAACTTTTGTTAATTCATTTTTGTTCATACAATATCAAAAGGGTTGCATTCGGCTGCGAATTAGAATAGCATCCCCCGATTTCGAGGTTAAAATGGGTATGTACGAATAGAGGAAGTCCTCCAGATCAAGAATATATGTATATGTATATACATATAGTTTCCGCTTTTGAGATTAAAAGTTCAACTATTTAAAACGAGTGTGCCTCTTATTTATAATGAATTTTACACTGTAATTCAAATATTTTATATCTTCTAACACATTCGCTAATTCGTTTCTAATAATTTTTATGTTATATAGTGCAAAAAATATCTTTTATTTAATATTTAACTTTTGTGCAATTATTTTTGTTCACACAATAACAAAATAGTCAGGCAGATCCTCATACCCCAGTGGGTCTACTCTGCTGAGGATGCGTTGCTCCCTTTATTCCTACTCCTGGCCATTGCCTCCGCTAGTACCATTTCATGTTGGCACCGCTCATACCCTTCCTGTGGGGGTCATCGCACCCGCAGTATTTGCCAGCTGCTGAGAGAGGGCATTGCCCACCTATTCTGCGAATCCTCCTCCTGCCGCGAACACCCTCGGTCTCTGCCTGATGTGACTCACCCGAGTCCCATCCGCTAAGCCTTCTGACGGGGATCTTGGCGGCGCTCGTAGCTGCCTCAGCAGCAATAGGCACTTTCGCCCGGCGAGCTCCACTATATGAAGGCATGCCGTCGTTGTTGTTGTTGTTGTTGTAACGGCAGAATTCTGCTGAGTTGACAGTCCTTGGCCGGATAAAAATCCGGGTCCGTTCCCATTTTCGTAGACCCGACTGTCGTGGGAACGGCATGCCGTCGTCATCCTCCCTAGCATGTGGTACCATACTAATATGTTTGAACAAACTAACAAAAATACAATAGAAATGAAGATTAATAAAAAGAAAATTTAACGGGAAAAAAGCTTGACAAACCCATTGACATTATTTTGTTGAAGGAGCGAAAAAAACTTGTCAGACCCCGGTGTAGGACCGACTAGGGTAATATTTTTTTTGAAGAGCGGCGAAAAAAAAAACTTGAAACGCAATGGTGTTGGACTTGCAAGGTGATTTTTTTGGAGCGCGGCCAAAGGCCGCCAACGCAAAAAGGTGTTCTACTCGAAAAAAAACTTTAAACACCCCGTTGTTGGACCGACCAGTGTTATTTTTTTGAAGCGTGGCCGAAGGCCGCCAATTAAAAAAAACTTTTTTACGCGAAAAAAAAACTTGAAATACCCCGCTGTTGGACCGACCGGGGTTATTTCTTTGAAACGCGGCCGAAGGCGGTCAACGCAAACAGGAGTTCTACGCGAAAAAAAACTTGGCAAAAATCCTTTTTTTTTTGTTGTAATCTGTTTTCTTTATTTCTTTTAGTTCATTTACTAAATATGTCCATAAGGTAACACTGATTATTTGACAGATTGCAACCTTTTAGTTGTCAAATAAACAGATTTGAACAATAAGCTTAATATTGACATAAAACTATTTTTGCACTATATAGTTTAAAAATAATGTGTACAAACGATTTAATGAAGTGATAGTAAACATAAAAATTTTAAATATAAGTGTAAAATAAATTTTAAATCCAAAAAATACGTTCGAGAACTATTGGTTACCTGTGGTTATAACTATATATATTCTTGATCTGAAGAACCTCCGGTACCTCTATCTATACACATTTTATTTCCGAAAGCCGTGGACGGTATTCTAAAGTTTTTCCTTATCTTTGTTAATAAAACGTTTACTTCCTCGCCACTGAGACTCGATGCGTTGAGTGAGGGTTCCGTCCTCTGCGACGATCGGATTATCCGGGTCGCTTTGATTTATCCGTCGGTGCTCACACACACACCGGACAAACAGTCATACGCCTTCCCACAATCGGTACATAGAACACTACATTTTGCCACGTTCTTCTCCATCAAAGGTATGAGCACCTCAGCAGACCTGTAGACACGCGATTATAGCCGAGTAAACAAGAGCGCGCCTGTCGTTTCTTCTTTTCGCTACGTGGCGCCAATTTGATATTCCAAACGAAGCTAGGCTCTTCTCCACCTGGTCCTTCCAACGGAATGGAGGTTTTTCACTTCCTCCGGCGGGTACTGCGTAGAATACTAATAGGGTGCTTCCGTCCATTCAGACGACATGACCTATGACCTAGCCAACTAATCCAGCGTAGCGGCTGTCTTTTAATTCGCTGAACGATGTAAATTTCATCGTATATCTCATACAGCTCATCGTTCTATCGAATGCGATATTCGTCGTGGTCAACGCGCAAAGGACCGTACATCTTTCACAGAACATTTCTCTCGAAATCTCGCATCGTTGCCTCATCAGATGTTGTCATCGTCGATGCCTCTGCATCATATAGCAGGTCGGAAATAATGAGTGACTTGTAGAGTTTGGTTTTTGTTGGTCGAGAGAAGACTTCACTTTTCAATTGCCTCCTCAGTCCGAAGTAGTACCGGTTGGCAAGAGTTATTCTGCTTTAGATTTCGAAGCTGACATTGGTGTTGGTGTTGATACTAGTTTCAAGATAGACCAAAAATTATCTTCGGAGAAAGTAGAACTAACGGCGCGGATGTTGAAGCCAATGATATAAATGACATCGGTGTACGTCAGCAGCTGTCAACTCTTATAGAAGGCCGAGTGGCCAACAGAGGACCTCCACGGTCCCCAGTAGCTCAAACGGGCAACATAGCTCCCACTCTGACTTGTACGCAAATTAAAATCTTAATAGGGATATTCAGACCGAAACCTGTCAATTTGGTAATTCGTTAGTTGATACTCCGTTAAAAAGCATAACTGTGAACATACCTTTTGCTCTACCTCTATAGTATGGTAAATTTTATTCCGAAACAGCTGGTTCAATTTTATTAACGAGTAAAAATGCCTCAACAAAGTGCAAAATCCAAAATTGTCAGTCATTTAATTGAAAATTGTGTGAAGCAGATCAAATTTATTGCTGGTAAGTACTTAAAATTGACGTAAAGAGGAGCATGGAATTAACTTTCAAATTATTTCAAGACATATTCAGTGAAGATGAAGATTTGGTAGAGGATACCATTAACGAGGTTTATGATGATTTATTCATTACACTAAACTGTCGTAGAGGTGTAGAAAATATTTTTCCAAAGTCAACTCAGTGGTGTGATGATGTTTTAACCACAATGGATGGCAGTCGGTTCCGTCAAATGCTGCGTGTAGATCAAACTTAATATTACTTATTGACCCTCATATCAAGTGACGAAGTTTTTAAAAAATGTATGGGCAAGCAATTCCCGATTGATATACAGCTAGCGGTCGTTCTATATAGATTGGGCTCTTCTGGAGAAATTGCATCGATACGAAAAATTTCATCTACTTTTGGGATTGGTGACGGAAGAAGGTTAACAAATATTACTCGCAGAGTATTTAAGGCATTTTTAAAACAACTCCATTTATATATATATATTGGCCAGATAATACTGAGCGTTCTTTAATAGTTCATAGTTCAGCGAACTACCATTTTGTGTAGGTTACGTGGATGACACTTTTTCGGCTTATTAAAAGAGGGATTTTGCAGTCTTCAAGAACTCAGATTTGAATTCGAAATAAAAGTAGTAAAAATACTGTGGAAGAATCAATCTCAAATATCGTGGAATGAAAAGGACAATCGTTATATTATCTTATGTTTCCAAAAACTGTTTATTTATATTAAAAATTATAATTAACTCAAAAATTAATTTTTCATTTTTATATACATACATATAAAAAGTAGTATCACTTCAAGATATCACATTTAAATACATTTGTAAAAATTATTATACAAAACATATAAAATTGATATATATTATATTTGTACTTTAGTTCAATCTTTGCCAGTCTTCCTTTTTGCTCCAATTTTTCTATTTCAAACTCTATACTTAACTTTTCTCTCCCCAATTCTAGCTTTAACTTTTCTTTTTCAATTCAATTCTACTAAATAAAATTCAGTATTTCTTATATTATTTTATTTTATTTAATTGTATCATCATATTTACTTAAACCAATTGTTAAAATTAAATAACACCATATATTTATACCTAGCGTGTGAGGAATAATCAATTTTATAATATAAATACGGCATGTTAATATAGACTTCCAAAAGTCATTAATATATATATAAGTCTCAAGCAGGACCCTATTTTCCAAAACAGAAATTGTGTTCCACAATTACCAATCGATCTTCAGCTAAAAATATCACTTTTTCGTCTGGGATCAAGTGGAGAGAGTGTCTCTATTAGAAAGATTGCAACTTTGTCCGGAATAGGCGATGGCGGAACAGTTACCAAAGTGTCAGAGCGGGTTATCACCGCATTGATTTATTTAAAATCTACATTTTTATGTTGGCCATCTAGAGAAGAAATCCGAAAGATTGTCACAAAAACAATGGATGTATTGGCTATGTTGACAGTACTGAAATCAGATTAGCAGAGTCTCCTTCAAAAGATCACGAACTATACTTCTCTCGCAAAAAACAGTATGCCATAAAAATGCAAGTGACTATGTGACTACATATACACTAAGAATTAGACAAGCGACAATAGGATACCGAGGAAGCGTGTATGATGCTAAAATTTTTGCCGAATCTGTAATAGGTAAAAACCCGCATCTGGAATGGATTGCGGCGATTCGGCATATCCGCTAAGCCAACATCTTATTACACCTTTTCGACAAAACAGTACTGAGCAGTCAAAAGAAATGAGAGATACATTCAATCAATATTTCTCTAAATACGTACGTATAGAAAATTGTTTTGGGAAATTTAAAGAAAAATTTTGCAGTTTAAAAGAACTACGGTTCCGATTAACGAACGAAACTAATTATAAAAATTTTTGTAGTTTTGGATTTTGGCATGTTGTATCCTTCACAACATGTTGCTACAATTTAACTTAAACGAAAATTCTAGTTTAGAAAGTCAGGAGGAAACAGACTTCCCACAAGAAACTTATGAACACGACGACATAAGAAAAGCTCTCTCACATTTTGTAAACAATAAAGATATAAATATTTAATTTTATGTAGTATATATGTATAGTTTTATTTTCTAATTTTTAATTCCTATGTTCCTTCAGTTCAAGCTCTCTTTAAGCCAATTTTTCTTTGATTTCAATTTCTCGTATTCTTATTTTCTCTTCTGAATTGCATTTTTCTTTTTCAAATAAAAATTTTTCGTATTGTAAATCAAATTCTTTTTCTTTTAAAGGTAGCTCCGTATCGTTCATTTTTGATTCGATCTCTACTTTTTGTTGCTTCACCATAATTAAACCTGTGTGCATAGTAAGCACATTGGCAAGACTTCTTGAATAATATCTTCAGGTGTGGTAGCTAAATTTGCAGTGGTCGTTGAACCGGTGTCGAAATCGTCTGTGGTGGACGTCGAGTTGTTTTCTAAGGCTTCTGTATCCAAAACAAATGCATTGGATTGAAAATCTTTATAGCCAAATATATTTTCCAAATCGTAGAAAAAAGGACAAGTTCTTAGAATTATACCTAAAAATATTATTTATTATAATTTTATACCAAACAATTTTCAAATTACTTTCTGTTGATTCGCCATCTTGCATGGCACCCGCTCCCGTCGAATTCTGCCAAGCTCGTGCCTTTCTATAGCATTGGCGCAAGTGCCTTGCCTTTAGCCTACTAAAAACCAGTCCAACCGCGGATTTTGTGTCTCTAAAAATTTTCTATAATACATCTTTGCTGTCGGCTTTTCAAGCGGACGGTTTTCTCGCAAATATGTATGCTTTAGAGGATTCAAAAAATCGATTTTTTTTTTTGGAGCTAAAGAAATAAAGGATTAAAGCAAAATTTCTATTGTTTATAGTTATATATTCTTTGGATACGAAACCAGTGACATTCTATCTTTGGGAAGCAATTGCTAGATGCATCTAGCATGTGCATTTGTCGAACAGCGGGCAGGATGCAATTTCTATCGGAAACAAAAAATTCGAAAAGTTTCATATTTTTTAATAATTTATTTCTAGTTAAACTAAGAACATTCCAAAAAAAAAGTAAATTAAAAAAAATATATAAAAATTGGAAAAAATGGTCTTTGACCGAAAAAAATGTACTTTATGTTGTTTAAAAATATGTTCAATCTTAACTTTTCTTAGTTTTTTTTAGTTTAAATAAAAGATAATTTATTGCCAAAGATAATAAACTTTGCCCCAATCGGATATGACGTTTAGTTTTTTCTATCCTGCCCGCCAATTAAAAAAAAATAGTCAAAATGAAAAACCGAGAAATCGTGCGTCAAAGTTTTCGCTTTTTGATCACGCGCTAATATATCTGCTAAATGTTCGGCCACTACTTCCCTTCTAGCTTCGAAAATATTTAGATTTCCCATTTATAACTTTGGGGACATTTTCTTAAATAATTTTTAAAGAGATTTAACCAAAAAAAATCGATTGAAAGTAATTTGTGGCAAGCTAAGTTGCTTCCAACGCTACTTACTGCTTCATCTCGATCTCATAGGTGATATAGCTCATATATGACACACTATGACGGATGGAGTCATGTGTAGAAGTTCATGCAAGTGAGCAAAGTTTTCTGATCGCCATTCACTTGGGAGTGACCAGAAACGATTCCTTTGCATATGGCTTAATCAGCTCACGACTTCCGATCTTTCACCAAGTTTCCTCTGGGTAGCCTAAAAATATCCGTTTGAAGGCGAGCTAAAGTGAGAAGGCGAAACACCTCCTCCGCAGGGTTGTGCGCTGGGTATGGGACCCACCACGTAAAAACCGCACCCAATAAAAAAGAACAAGTATTTTTATGTTTTATTTCCTTTTTTTTTCAAATTTAGGCTCATCTCTTTTAACAGTTTTACCAGAGCCGCCAATTTTACCTACAGCCAACCTGGTCTAAACTACGGCTTCGCGACAGTAATTATGCCAGTCACATATGGTGGCGCTAGATAAAACTGGCTCTCTGATAAAACTCTTCTTCCTCACCTCCGCATGCGATCAGCGGAATGCATCCATTTAATAAAACTCTTGAGAAAATGGTATCTTAACGATGTCAAACCAGGTATCACTTGACCTTGCCAACGTAGTTTGGTTGCGACAAGCACCTTTCCGGCATCGGCACACCCCTGCAGTGCTACTGTTATTTAAAGTTAGCGTCATTGGCACTTTATGTGTACGCCACATTTTTATTTTTGCGATTAATCCTTCCTCTTCCTCATTGGAAACACATTTTTCTCTGCGATAGAATGTTTGGATTATTTTTCCAATATTCCATTGTGATTTCACTTCGGTAAAAAAAAATAACACTGGCCGTTCCAACACCGGGGTGTGTCAAGTTTTTTTTTTCGAGTAAAAAACCCTGGCCGATCAAAAATCATGATATATCAAACTATAAGTTTGCGGTGGCTATAATTATATATATTCTTAATCTGGAGCATCAGCTCTATCCAATCATACCACTTTTAACCCTGAAATCGAGGGATGGTATACTAAAGCCGGCCCGTTTCTTTTAGCGTTTTTAAAGTTTGTAGTAAAACTGAATACCAGGTATAGCCTCTAGTTTGCACATTATTAACAACAGTTACAAATTTTAATTCTAACTTGAAGTATTTAATAACCAGTCACAGGCCATATTATATCTGCGCAGTGTGTGTGCAGCTGTTTTAACATCAGCTTCATATTTTTTAGAATTAGTGTTTCTTTCGGTGGTAACTGTTCTTAGTCGACTATATATCCGTGTTCTTACCAGTTTTTTTCAACCGTAATTATAAGTTTTTGATATTTTTTCAATTCGCTGATATTTTGCCGCTTTGCATACTACTGCTATAAAAACTACGATCGTAATCAAGTTTTTTTATTTCAGGGTCCCTGTCGCAAAACCGACAGTTGGAGCAAGATGATAGGCCCCTGTTAGCTAAATGCCTTTTCAGCTTGCAGTGGCCGGTGTAAAATGCGACCAGGGTCCTGAGTTTGTTTCTTGGGAGGTTTATTAACGATTTGAACCTCTTCTGGTTCTCCGTGCGCTCGCTGCCAATACCTTTCCCTGCACACTCTTTCTTCCTTGCGGAGCAGCTCCTTTACGGGGGTATGGGGACCCACCCCAGTGACCGGTTCGGGCCCAACCATATTGGTGGAGGCTGCGGAACGGGCTAGTTCGTCAGCCAGTTCGGTGCCGGCTATACCCCTGTGACCGGGCACCCAAGTTAGGTGCACCTGGTTCTTTCCAGGTAGGTTGTTCAGCCGTTCTCTGCACTCCTGCACCAATAGCGATTTGATCTCATAAGAGGAGATCTCTTTTAGTGCCGCTTGACTATCGCTAAGTATAGCTATTCGCTCGTTRCGATAGTTGCGGTGGAGGTTTATCTCTATACACCGACTTATAGCCAAGACTTCAGCCTGAAAAATACTCGGAAAACTTCCCATCGGAATGGAGAACTTCGTACGCGGACCTGCAATACCCGCACCTATTCTTTTCGACGTTTTCGAGCCGTCGGTGTACCACCTCAATGTGCTATCCCTTAGCATTTGCTCAAGAGTGGGGTCGTTCCACTCACTCTTGCTACCGAGGGTAACCTTAAACCTTTCCGTGAAGTGAGTTGTTTTGGTAATGCCGTCCTTTGGGAGGAGGGCAATAGGAATGTCGCCACTTATCCTCTCCATTCTCTGGGACGAGATTATCTTGCCTTTGCCGCATCCCTCTCATGTTATCTGCAGAAGTGAGTGCTTGGCTACTTGACCTATCATTATATGGAGCGGTGTGAGTTCCAACAGGACCTCCAGAGCTGCCGTCGGACATGTCCGCATAGCGCCCGTCATGCAAACACGTGCTAGCCGCTGAAGCTACGATAGTTGGGTTACCACCGTTGCCTGCAACGCTTCAACAACAACAGCGCTACGGAGGCAAAGGACACCGCCCTGAATGTAATTATCGGTCGCACAATCATGGTGTACAACCACCTAACCATCTTTGGCTTACAGCCCCAGGATTTACCCGCCAGCCGTTTGCACACCATTAACGCTTTTGTTGCTTTGACCAGCGTTTGGTTCACATCCTGCTTCCACCGCAGGATAGAATCCAGCGTAAGACCCAGGTATTTAACCTTGCTAGTCATCTCGATCTCTCTGCCCCCAAGTGTGAGGTTCCTCAAGCCGGGTAGGGACCTGCGCCTTGTGAAAGGCACTACGGTTGTCTTTGAGAGGTTGATGTTAATTCCACTCCCCCTGCAACACCCCTTTGCCAGATTTAGACCTCCTTGCACCAGGTCACAGAGAGTATCTTCAAATTTGCCTCTTGCTATTATCACAATGTCGTCCGCATACCCTTGGCAGCGGATCCCATTATCAGTTAGCAACGCTAACAGTTCGTCAACGACAAGGCTCCATAGTAGTGGTGATAGCACACCTCCCTGTGGACAGCCTCTTGTCGCACCCAGACGGATCTTTGTTTCACCTCGGCGATCCTGGTGCGCAGCACGGCCTCTATCCATCTGCGCACCAGTGCTGCAATATTTCTTCTCTCCATCGCCCTGGCTACACTCTTGTGAGATGTGTTGTCGAAGGCACGTTCGATGTCTAAGAAGGCACATATCATCACCTCCCCTTTCTCCAGTGAGCTCTCTATCTCCGAGGTCAACTGGTRCAGAGCCGTACTGGTGGATCTTCCCGCTCTGTATGCATGCTGAGCAGCATGCAGGGGTGTAGTCTTCAGCGCCGTCGACCTTATATTGTGGTCTATGATCTTTTCCATAGTCTTCGTCATCAATGTACAGGTACAATCTCCATCCTCGTAGGTCACCTTTTTCCTCTAACTGGCTGCTGGCGACTAACCAGGCCGCGATGCTAAGGCCCCGGTTCTGGTTCTTAATCAGCCCCAGGGCAAACTCTTACGGCTTTTCATCGCTGCGGGGGAGGAACATTGTCATCCTGTGCATGACCGGCAGATCCTCCGCCCTTTTTGCACAGAGGACAGGACCGGTCCAGCCTAATAGCTTTGGGGCAAATTCCCGCAGCCAGTTGACGGACAACTCGTCCATACAGTCCACCTGTAACATGCCACCTCTGAATTCTACCTCAAGGAAGGACGCCGCGTTTTCATCGCCTCTGAATACTTGTTCCAAGAGAAAATTTTGGAGCACCGTGAGCTGCTCCGACTCCCGCAACTCTGCGGGTAGTTTTGAGGCAGCAAAGCCATGCGGATGCCTTTGACAGCATCCGCATACCTGCGCCACCCCTCCTCCACCCGGGGGGAGCCGGGCTGATGGTTGGTCTCCGGTCGCTCTCGAGCCGCCGTCTCTCAGCCTTTTGGAACTGGGGGGCTCCTGTGGTGTGAGCTGACGACTCTTCCGCTTTGCGGCCTGTGCATAGGTGAGTGCCTTCCCGTCACCCCGCATTTCGGTCTGTGATACACTAACCTGGCCACGGTCCATAGACCGGCTGCCTTGCGCAAACCCAGACGTAGTACTGTCACATTCCTTTGTGGGGGATGCCCTAATATCTGCGTATCTCCTCTTGGCCAGGGATTCCGCCGCTTCGGGGTTTATCCCGTCCCGGAGGTACCGTAGATACCACTTAAGGCAGGCACCGCTCATAGCCTTCCTTCGATGGTCATCGCACCCGCCTGGTTTGTCTGCTGTTGGGAGAGATCTCTCCTCCTACGCCTCCTTCTCCTCCTGCGTTCACCACCGGCCTCTGCCCGATGAGACTCACTCGAGTCTAAGTGACTAAGTCTATTTCGGGGGGCCTTGGTGGTGCTTTGGGTTGCATCCGCGGTCATAGTCGCTGCTGTACGCTGGGCGCTGTCGTCAAGAGGGCAAGAGGGCATTTCGTCATCATCCTCCCTGGCATGCTCCTCAAACAGCGTCCGCTCTTCGAGGCGAGAGAGCATCAAGGTAGCTGAACCTACGCTTAGCTCCTTGACCTTCCCTGCCTACAGCTGCGCCTTCTGCCTTCTGCATTGCCCTATCGTGTTCCGTAGCGGTGCTAGTCAGTACCACCCACACCGGTTGGGGGGTTCCGAGTATGCCTTGCGTATAGCCTCTGCACCGCGGCAAGGTGCCTACCATTAGGAGAAGCAAAGGCATTCAAGACAACGCTATAATCTTCGAAAAAGTTATTTAGATCAAACCATTATAACTGTTATACAAACTGATCGAAATCAAGTTCTTGCCATTCGGCTCTAAGTAACTACTTCAGGATTGTTTTCTGTCGCTATAACAACATCAAATTCTTGTAAGGGAAACTTGAAAATGTGAGAGGTATGATGTGGTACTTAAAGCGAGTTCTGCCTACAGGATCAAATCGCTACTGGTGTAGGAGTGTATAGAACGACTGAATAGCATAGCAGAACGTTATCTTGCGCACCTCATCTGGGTGCCCGGTTACAAAGGCATATCATGTAGGGAGAGGTATTATTAACAACTTCATGTCATGCGCCATGCCAAATTATTATTGGTTTGCTGTTATAATCTCAATTAGCACTTATATAACATCGGTCTAGCTTCTTGTGCAAAATGCCGGTTGTGCGACATGGAGCATGAAGCTCCAGAACACCAGAACATCTCCTAACCGATTGATGCAGGAAAAAGGCCTTGGATCCATATTTTCAAATGAAGATCAGAACGCCTTAATAGCACATAGCAGTATATTGGAATTTATCAATATGATGGAACCAAGTGAGCCTTTGTGACTAAGGAAAGGAGACCTTAGGTCGCGGCATACCTCATTTATTAATCTTTTTATTTAAAGGTATGATGGCTTTAGCCATTTTGTTTTTTTTGTGTTTGTTCAGAACACGAACGTTGACTGCACTTGATTTATTTCTTTTGCATTTAAGTAGACAAGAAAATTATTCGTGCAGAAAAGTCTAATTTCAGTATATTGTGCATATCAGTTTTATGCACGTTATTTGTTAAACAATTGGGCTAAATACGCAAAAGAGTGAAACGTGTTTTTGCTTCTGAAAGTGTAATTATTGAAATAAATCCGCAGAATATGATAGATATCAGAGAATTAAGTTCTTCAATTTGTAGGGGGTGTAATTTATCTCAGATTCGAACTCATGACTTTTAGAGTCTGAAGAGTAACTGAAATATGTTGGAATTTGTTTTTTAATATATAAGTTTTGCAGCATTCTAAACTTCTCTATTAGGGTAACATTAACGTTTAAAAATCAATTTAGTTAATACGTACTTAAATCTTTAATCAGCACATGTACTAAAGTATATTTTATTAATTCTAGGTATGTGCAGAGAATAATGTCAATCCAAGAAATGAGTGCTCGAGCATACGCCGATTTTTTGTACCAAATCAAGTGTCCTAAAATGACGCAAATACGATAGACTTCGTTATTTGTATGAAAACAAATAAACCAAAAGAAAATATAAACTAAACTAATAACTATTCTAATACCAATTCAATTACAATATTGAATTTCAATAGTAAACTTAAAAAGTGTACAAAACATATGTTAAATATGTATGCATTCAAAATAAAAATGAAAATTTAAGCCGTATGGACAGGGTGTTGCAGTAATATAAATTAGATATAACACTACGACACATGTTACACGAGGGCGATAAAAGTGTCATTAAATAAATGCATCGCAGCGGCAAATAACAACTCAACAAAAAATTACCCATAATATTAATATAACATTTCAAAATCCTACTGAGCCGGCAAAAGAGCAAACTATAGAGAATCAGACGTACGCACAATGCTAGCAGCTAATTTACCAGTATGTCAATACGCTGGAATGGTAAGATGTTGTAATATTTTGAATTTGTGTTCATAAACCTCTTACATCTGAAAGAAATTCTATATGTTACCCAAAAATGTCCGGTTTGTAAAATGACGAGACACAATATGAAATATTTTTTGTCTTAAATCAAACTATTTCAACTTTAGTCTTATAACTCTACTTAGTTCCATTATAAGATATGTATCTTAACTGCTAGTAGGTGAAAGCTTTTATTAAGAAAATGATTGACAGTTATGCTACAAAGAGCGAAGTAACGAAAGAGTAAAGAAACAGAAAACCAGCTGAAACTAACAGGAAGATATCAAAATGTTATTTTTCACAATCACTTCATATCAACACTCCAAAATCAATCAATAGAAGTTTAATTTGCACAATTTAAAAAATGAAAGTAAACAACACCAAAATGAATGCGTTAAATATCGCTTGCTGTTGTTGTAGCGGCAGAATTCTGCCGAGTTAACAGTCCTAGGCCGGATAAAAATCCGGTTCTGTTCCGGTTACGTAGACTCGACTGTCGTGGGTCTATCGCATGTATGCATAAGTGCTTTAATAGCTGTTTCTTCATATGGCACTAGATATTTTCTGCTACTAGAAAACATCCGTTTGAAGGCAAGCTAAATTGAGAAGGTGAAACTTCTCCTTCACAGGGTAGTGCGTTGGGTTTGGGACCCGCCATGTAAAAAACACTACCAAGGAAAAGATGAAAACAGCCTGGGATGAGAGACCCCCCTTCTGATGACGGCCTCTGCAAATGTGTTAAGGATAACGAATTTAGGGCATGCACAAGGAATGTCCGGTCCCTTAAGTGGGAAGGTGCCTCTGCCTTACTGGTTGATGTTGGTTGATATCTAGCCACAATCCGCATCAAAGCGAAGTTCTTCAACATATGGCTGATTTGCGCCCACGCCCCGACGGAATAGAAGGACGATGACCAAAGATGCCTTGGCGACTTAAACGCCAGAGTGGGCAAAGAAAGTATATTTGGCACTTGGTCGTTGCCAGTGTTTTAAATGTGTGTACGCTACGAGGGTCTGCGACAGCCGGCTCTACGCAACGAAATTGACCCGTATTTTAACCGACCAAGGCCTGTTTTTTCGGCGTTCTAACCGGATCGGTTCGGTAAGTGTTGTTGTTAGGTCCTAACTTGATGCAGCCAAGATTCGCAGCCGCGTCTGTGCATCAAAAAACGCACGTCAACAAACATAAGAAAGATTCGACATTAATCAGGTTAATAAAATAAATAGTTTATTATAAAAACTTATAAACTGTTTAATTCTTTATTCAAAACTTAATAAAACCTGTAAATATTCAGAATTTTTAACTCATATGGTAGCATGAGTAAAAATGTCTTAGTATTTTACCGGTACCTTCCAAACGTCTAGGCATTGAATCTATTAATTTTTGGCAAAAATTGGGGCTTGTTCCAATCCAATTTTAAAACTCTTTTGAACAAATTTGGTGATTCCGTACTTTAGTTTCTAGATGGGCTTAAAGATTTTCAATTAAATTAATGTCGGAGCTTTGTGGCGGTGTTGGGAGATGTTTTCTGTTGAATAGAATTCACATTTTAACATCATAGACTGTATGTTTCGGGTCATTGTCGTGTTGAAACAGTACTGGAATGTAAATTTGCCTTGAGAATGGATAAATAATGATACTTATTCATTTTCCCGCCTATCAAAACGAGATTCCCGACTCCTTGAGCTGACGCGCCGCCCCCACCATGACGGAAGCACCGCCGTTGCTTTGACGTTTTTGATATTAAATTCTTCATTTGGTTTCCGCTAGACCATCCGATCCAAAAATGTTATACCAAATATGCTGTAGTCACTTAATAGTATTACTTCTTTACCTTTAGATATTTTTAATGTGCACAAAACCACGATCACACTCGTAATGAATACAACTAAAACTAAATTCAATTCTAATATGCACTAGCAACCCTAGTATAATCGAAAAGTAAACAAAATTCGTTTCAACTAGTAGAATTGCAAAGGAAAGCAAAGTTCTTTTGTGTCCACAGAATCTTTTCTAAAGAAATTTGGATATATAAAGATATGCATTTAAATAAATGAAATGGCCTACTTTAACCACTGAAAATTTCAATGAAAGGAATGGTAATAGTAGGGGAACCTGGAGTACTAAGTTTGCAGTTACTGGAGCTAGATTGTCAAGATAAGGTTTAAAAAACAAATAATGTCTAGGTCAAGTGTTCCATTTTAGTGGAGGGAAGAGCGGGTGATTAGTTTGAAAATTGTAAAAAAAACACAAAAATACTGAAGCGCGTCAGTCATTTATGGTATATACACGTATTGTATTTCTGATAGTAGATGTATATTAATCTGACAATTCAAGGGAGAGGAGCGTAATGAGAGGTTAAAAAAAAAAAGTTATTCGATCGTGTCAGATTTTCAAAGCGAATGTTAATGAACCTCTAAAAGGTGTGCCATAGATATTTCAATAATTTATTAATATGAAAATAGATATAAATATTAAAAAACTTCACTAATTTTTACAGGGTGTAATAAAAACAGTGTATACATATATACATATGTACAGATAATTAAATAATTTATTAATATGAAAATAGATATAAATATTAAAAAACGTCAATAATTTTTACAATGGATGTAAAACTGATCGCTGTAAACGAAAAAAATAGAAAACACCACAAACAAACAAAAGTGTCAAGCGTCTACTAACAACAACCACGCTATAGTGATCAGCTGAGATAGCATGTTGTTGTTGTTGTAACGGCAGAATTCTGCCGAGTTGACAGTCCTTGGCCGGATAAAAATCCGGGTCCGTTCCGGTTTTCGTAGACCCGACTGTCGTTGGAATCCTGAGATAGCATCATAGCGGACGGCTAGTATGAGGACGGTGCGAGAAATTGAGAAACAAACAAAAGTGTCAAGCGTCTTCTACACACCTACACACACACCTCTCAGCATTAGTACAATTGACCTTTTGTCGACGATTTTACCTGTGTCGCCCCGTGGAAACTGTCAGATTATAGGATTTAAATAAAAAATAAAATTACCTTTAAAATGAAAAAAAAAATCTATCGCGCTCGAGTAGTTTAAGGTGACGTATTTTTTTTTTTCTATTTTGTCACCCTGCTATTTCTTTAAGTCATCCTCAAACTGTCAGAATATTGAAATATACACTCGTCTTCATGTATTTAATTTACCATCTCTTAATCTGACGCGCTCGAGTTTCCCGAAGGATCAATTTTTTTTTCTCTAATCTGACGAACTCCCCCCAACGCACCCCTCCATATTAAGGGCTCATATTTGGTAGGGGTACATAAAAAGGTGCAATGTTTCTCCCCATAAAATTTTTTGACACGCTTTGGTAACTTCGAAAATCCCCGCTTGGGCTCCCCTACTATAAGGGTTATGCAAAATACTTCTGCAATGTTTTGTTCTCAACTAGCAATTCAATTCATGTGAACTCTGTGGCCAGCAAGTTTTTTAGTTTCAAAACGATACTGCAGGAGAAGACAATAAAGACAATGAAAATCAAGTCATATGGCAATGAGTGCTAAAAAACATTTTACATTTTTTATGCAATATATTTGTGAGCATTTTTTGTATTTATTATTTGTTTTGACTTCAGAATGTGCTATTTAAAAAAATGCATAGTAAAAACCATTTTGCAGTAATTGCATGATGCACTCGTTGCGTTTTAGGTAGGCAATAAAAGCAATGTAGTTGTAACGGCTATTTAGTTCTCGTTATTATGATAAGGTTCAGATATGTTGTCATTGAGGTCATCCAACGTTAATCCTAGAAAACGTTCTGTTAGAAGGATAGGGTTAGTTGGTACTCAAAGAGGTAATTAGAGTCAAGCAGAAACTTATTGCATGTTGGACATATATTTGGTATATCAAGCTCAATTCTGGATAAGTAAGAGATTAACTTGCTACAGTATCCAGAACGAAGATGCGCAGAAGGCAATGTTTAAGACTGCCTTACAAGCATCAAAACAGGATATACTGTTTGCTTTGTTGATAACCTTATATCACGTTTACTAAATCAGCGACATTACTTCGATCAACTTTATTCAGTTGTTGGCGATGAAGTGTTTATTGATGGTATAGTGAATTTAGTCGAGGTCGTAGATGACTCCAAGACGGATGTTATGAAGGTTGTTGTTCCGGAAACTATTGTTGCTGTGCTAGAACTTCGCAGAACGCAATTCTCACAACAGCCTGTTCTACGTTACCGTAATTGACCCGGATTTTATCCGACCAAGGGCTGCTATTTCGGAGTCTTAGAACAAGATTGTAATCACTGAAGCAACGTTTTTAGGGTTTCTCCGTAGGTACCTGCTGATGACAGCCTTACCCCACGGTACTCAAAAGTACAACGGATGAAATAATTGCGTTGATTAGCGCGCTGAAAATGCCTGGCATGTGGCCAATTGGCAGTGTGGAATGGACACACTAACCACATTGGTAGGGTATGGGTCCGGCACCCGGTTGAAATGCAACTCCACATCGAACTGACAAAATGTCAATTCTACTCGCATTTGGGTATAAACCACCACGATACTCCTGGAGGCGCCAGTCCGCATGAGCAGGTTGGAGTTACCTCCAAGGGCTCCTGCTCCCCGTGGTACCAGAATTAAGCCAGTACAGTCCTTGGACAGTCGGGGTTTGTTTCGGTTACGTAGACCCGACTGTCGGCGGAGCTGTGACGCTAACTTCTTGAATCCCCTCTGTCGTCTCAAAATGCTTGCTTATCGACGTTTTTATGCAAGGAAACAAAAAGAAACGTCTGGAGGCTACATACGGGCTGTAGGGCGGCTGCGGAAACGATGGTATGCCGGCCATGGATAGGCCGTTGTCGTGGTGCAACTTCTAATCGGCTGCGATGTCTTGTCGGGCCCGATTAATCCTTCTTTTGAGTCTCTTGAGGACTTCTACGTAAAACTTAGCGTTGACGCTTTGTCCAGACGGAACAAATTCATGGTGGACGATGCCTTTGAAGTCAAAAAAGACAATGACCCTCGTGATATAGCTCGCCCGATATTACCAATGCTAGTGATGGTCTGATAAACAGCATATACTAACTCTCGCTACGGACCAACTGCCCATAATTATTTCGATGGAGAAACCTCCCGACTTTATTTCTGTGGACAACCACAGTTTTATTAACTTTAGCAAAGATAACTAGGTCTGGCTTCACAAAACTTATCGAGAGCTTACCGTTTTACCCATTCCTACGGAAACAATCGCTGGCGAGCGTCAATTCCGCAAGGTGATCGCAGCAGCTACCGCTCGCTTCATTCCACTACTGAAGCAGCTGTTTTAGCTAATGAGCGCAACATGATCCCCGAATAAGGGATCTCAGTGGAATCGTTCCTTTCAGCTATGCTGCCAAGGGTAACCTTGAACTTCTTCGTGAAGTTCATCCTTTTGGTAATGCTGTCCCTTGGGAGAAGAGCCAATGGTATCTACCACTTAACTCTTTCATCCACTGGGACAAGATAACTTTACCTTTGCCACACCTTTCTGCCGTGATTTGTAAAAGTGTGTGCTTGCCTACCTGACCGATCACTTGATAAAGCGTTCTGAGTTCAAGCTTGACTTAACATACTGCTGTCGGACAAGTGCCCATTGCAGAATTCTGCCGGTACAACAACAACAAGTGCCCATTGCACCCGACATGCAGATATATGCTGCTACTGAAGTCTGCGAAGCTTTTGAGGCCCAGTCCACTGCCCCATACGTGATTATCGGTCGCACTATCATGGTGTACAACCACCTAACAATTGCACACCATTAATGCTTTTGTCGCCTTGACCAAGGTCAGGTCAACATGCTGCTTCCACTGCAAAGTGGAATCCAGCGTGAGACCAACATATTATACCATGTTCCCAAGTGTTCCTGAGGCTGAGTAGGAGCTTATGTTCAACTCAATCTCACGTAATCACTCTTGTTAGGGTTAAACCTTTTTGTTGTAGGTCAAAGAAAGGGGGTACCACTGCTCCTATGGGCAACCCCTTGTTGTGCCAAGACGAATTCTTGTATCTTCTATAGTGGTTTCACCTATGCGAAGTACGTATGCCTCTATCCAACTGCTCACCGGTGCTGCCACTTTCCTTTTTTCCAGTGCTCTCTCTACACTCTTGTGAGACGTGTTGTCAAAAGCACCTTCGATGTCTAGGGAGTCGCAAAACATCACTTCCGCTCCTTCCAGCTAGCTCTCTATCTCCGAGGTTATCTGGAGTAGAGTATTGGTTGTTGTTGTTTTAACGGTTATCAGTCCCCGTTGGGATGGTGAGGGTTATCTGTGTTGTCGTCGATGTCATCTAACGGGAGGCCCAGGAAACGTGCTGTTTCGACGGGGTCGGACCAGAGGGAAAAGGGTGTTCGATGGGTGGGGTTGGTTGGGCATGCAAAGAGGTGGTCAGTGTCATGCGGAGACTCGTTGCACGCAGGACATACGTTGGGTATGTCAGGSTCTATTCTGGATAGGTAGGAGTTTAACCTGCTACAATATCCAGAACGAAGTTGCGCAAGGGTCACCCTCGTTTCTCGCGGCAACTCGAGCTCTTCGTCCGCTATGGGTGGTGATTTGACTCCAAGTACGCCATTCACGGGGAGGGAGACGGAAGGAATGACCTCTTGATGCTCCTAGGAGGCGGTTCCGCTCCAAGCAGATGACTGCAAGGATGATTTCTACGAAAACATCTCAGCAGGAACTGCTTGGAGAGGAGTTCATTATGCTCCTTAACTGGGAGCATAAGCGTCTCGCTATGTAGGTGCTCAATGGGAGACATCAGGAAGCATCCCGTCGTGGTCCGAAGTGCTGTATTCTGGCAGGTCTGTAGTTTCCTCATCTGCGTGCCACTGCATCCAGGCGACCATATGGGTGCTGCATAGTTGAGGACCGGCCGGCCAATTGCCTTGTAAGTTGCCAACAACGTTTCTGTGTCTTTTCCCCATGTGCTGCCGGCTGGCGACTTGAGAATTTTGTTGCGGCTCTGTACTTTGGCGATAATCGCGGTCGTATGTGGAGAGAAGGAGCATAGACTGTCGAAGGTGACACCTAAAATCTTAGGGTTATTGACAGTCGGAATTTTGACGCCGTCGACTGCAATATTAAGCCCCAGTCTATACTCCTTCGTCCAGTTCGTGAATATGGTCGCTATGGATTTGGTAGGGGAAAGTTGGAGGTTCTGTGCAGTGAGGAAACGAGAAAGGTCGGAGAGGTAGTTGTTTACCTTCGAACACATGCCATCGATTCCATTGCCCGACGTCAATATCGCACAATAATCAGCGTACGAGGTTATGGAAACCCCCTGCGGGAGTTTCGAGATGTAAAAGTTAATCAGTAGCGGGGAGAGGACACCACTTTGCGAAACCCCCTGTTTAATTCTTCTCAGTTTAGATGTTACGCCTCGAAATAGTACGGATGATTGGCGACCGTTCAGATAGTTCATGGTCCACTTCTTGAGCCCTGGAGGAAGCGTGGTTTTCTCAATGTCCTGCAGTAGCGTTGTGTGATTGACCGTGTCAAAAGCTTTTGACAGGTCCAACGAGGCCACGAACTATCTGAGCGTTTATGACGCTAAGTGCTGTGGTGGTACTGCGCATTTTACGGAATCCATGTTGGTGGCTGGCTAGGCTCAGGTGGTGAGTGAAGGTCGGGAGTAACAAGGCTTCAAGTGTCTTCACTACTGGGGAGAGGARARTTATCGGGCGATAAGATTCCCCTTTGTTGGCGGGTTTCCCAGKTTTCAGTAGTGGGACCACTCTTCCGACTTTCCACACATCGGGTATTTGAAGAGTGGTTAGCAAAAGGCTGAGGACCTTGGTGAGATATTTTACTCCCGTCGAGACTAGATGCTTTAGCATTAGCATGTTGATTCCATCAGGGCCAATGGATTTGGAAGATTTTGCTTTGTTGATGACACTCTGAACCTCTTCATCGGTGAAAGTAAGTGGCGCGCCGTCGTTTGGCATTTTGCGCAGCCGTAGGTTAACACATCGTTTGGCTTGGTCTACCGAAGGGTGCAGTGTAAACTGCCGGCTAAAATAGCTCGCACACTTCTTCGGGTCCGAAGAGGCATGACCATTGAATTGAACTTCAACTCGGTCSTCRTGACTCTTCGGGTTSGACAAAGCWTTGACAGTAGCCCAAAGCTTACTCACACCGGTGGAGAGGTTGCAGGAGCTCAGGTGCTCTATCCATTTCGTCCGCTTATGCTGGTTTACCATACGCCGAATCTCCAAATTGRGATCCCTTATTCGGGGATCTCCGGGATCGGCATGGCGTAAGGTGTCGCGCTCATTAGCTAAAGCAGCTGCTTCGGCTGGGAAGTTAGGGCGGATTCCCGCTATTCGTCCAGCTGGTATAAAGCGAGCGGTAGCTGCTGCGATCACCTTGCGGAATTSASGTTCGCCAACGCATACGTCCGTAGGAATGGGTAGAGCGTTGAAGGTGCTCTCAGTAAATTCTGTGAAGCCGACCCAGTTAGCTTTGTTGAAGTTAACGAAGGTGCAGTTGTCGACAGAAACGAAATCGGCAGGTTTCACGATCGAGATAATTATGGGTAGATGGTCTGATGCGAGAGTAAGCATAGGTCGCCAGGTTATGCAATTTATCAGACCACCACTAGCGATTGTAATATCGGGCGAGCTACTACAAGTGCCCACAACTCTGGTGGGGGCTTCGTCATTCATTGTGCAGAATTTCGAATCGTCAATCTGTTCCGCCAGCTCCACGTTATTGCAGCTAGGGTGTTTGTTGGCGACGCCACTGTAGTGTGTTGCGGGGGCAAACTCCTGCAGCATGGGGCAACGTACGACTCAATCCACTCACGTGTGGTGTGCAGGCTGGAACACGCCGGGAAGTGACACCAGCCAGCACAAGAGTTGCACTTGACTGATGTAACGTTCCGACGTATGGCGGTCTGACACACGGAACACACGGATTGGAGCGGGATGAAGGTGGGGGGGACAAGTCAGATTGGGAGCTATGTTGCCTAGTTGAGCTCCGGGGGACCGTGGAGGTCCTCTGCTGGCCACTCGAGGTGGGTGGCGGCGCAGCGCGCGAACTATGTGCTGGTTACACAGCCGTAGAGGCTAGCGTCGCAGTATTGCGTAGGCAACAAGGGGCCACGTAACGCGTGGTCCACTCCCTATGGGTTTTAAGGCCTGAGCAGGTCTTTGACCATGATCTATAATCTTTTCCATACTTCTAAGTAAGAAGGAACTTAGACTAATTGGCCTAAAAGATTTAGCCAGTGATTAGTCCTTCCTTCTCACCTTGGATATGAAGGTAACCTTCGCGGTCCTATATATTTCAGTTATGTACGCCATTGCTTAGGCTATCCCTCATCATCCGAACAAGGTATGGCAGTAGAACTTGCTCCCCCTCTTGTAAAAGTGTTGGAAAGAGCCCGTCCACTCCCGGCGACTTGAATTTCTCGAACGAAGCCATAGCTCACTTGTTTGAGTCTGCAGTAAATAATTGCATTGTGGTTACCAAATGTGATGGAGATGGCTTGCGTTCGACTACAGGTAGACGCTGGTCTCCTCCCTAATCAAATCCTGCCTAGCATATCCCAGTTTGTGTTGCGGGGCTTATACCCTCCATAGTGAGACCATTCCATTCTCAGGCTAGTTGTTCAAGGTGATGTCAAGCACCTCTCTCTTACCTATTGTGACGAAGGGTGGGTTCCATACTCACATTTTCTATAGCTAAGTTACTACTAACCATGTATTCTAAAAGAGATTTTAACCGTGTGTTGCAATTCTTAATGCCCCACTCAATCTGTAAGAAACTTCTGTTTTGTTCCTGGACCCCTACCTACTGCTACGCTTGTAGTGTTGTTCATCTCTTCGTCCGTAGTCGTTATCTGGTTCCGTAGACTTGTGTGTTGTTGATTTGTTGTCGTTATGTTCTTGTCGCTCATGTTGGTCGTACGACAATTAGCTCTTGGCTCCGCACGGTGAGCTGTCGGCTTACGTTTTTAAAGGCGAACTACAGGTCCGCCACACCAGAGCTCCATGACGCGGTAAGGCCACCGTTATTTCCCAATTCTGTCCGGTGTTGGGAATGCTCCGTTCGAATTTAGTCGAATTAACCTTCTGGCTGCAAATCGTCTAAAGGACACGGGAGACGTATAACACCCTGAATTAGGAGGTTGTAGCCGACCACATGCATCTTCTGCCAACCCTCAGGAGAGATGTTATGCAGCACCGCTCATGAAGGTTGGGAGATGCCGTAAAGTTAAGCCTCTGCACCACGGCAAGGTGCCTACCATTCGCAGACGTCAAAATGGATAGAGCATCTGAAATACTGCAACCTCTCTACTGGTGTGAGTATGCTTTAGACTGCTGTCAATTTGGCTAATCCGAAGAGATATGATGACTGAGTTTGAGGCCTTGCTATTCGCAACTTTCACGCATCACAAGAGCCTAGTACACTAACAGCATGGCTTCCGAAAAGTGGGCTGTACCACGACAGTACTTAGCGTAAAAACGCCCAGATAGTTCATGGCTTAACCTAGAAACAAAGAAAGAAAGAGTACAGACTATATAACAATGCAGTCGTTGAGGTAAAATTCCGACTTGTAATAATCCTAAGATTTGAGATGTAACATTCGTCTGTGCTCTTTCACTTCTCATATGACCGCAACAACTGTCAAAGTACGTAGCCGTATCAAGATATATATTATATAATTAGCAGCCCGTCGCGGCTTCACACGGGTGGACATACGATTTTTATTTTGTAATTTTACTTAATTCTAATTTGAATTGACGTGCTGACGAAGGTAAAATTACACTGCACCCTTCGGTAGACAAAGACAAACGATGTGTTACCCGACGGCTGCGTAAAATGCCGAAAGACTTGCGCACCACTTACCTTTACCGATGAGGAGGTTCGGCGCGCCATCAACAAGAAATCGTCCCAATAAATCGGCCCTGATGGAATTAACATAATGATTCCTAAGTATCTAGGCGCGACGACAGAAAGCTACCTCACCAAGGTCCTCAACCTGTCGCTGACCACTCTTCAAATATCTGATATGTGGAAAATCGGAGGAGTGGTCCCAATACAAAACCTTGGAAATACGCTAACTGGATTGAAGGCTTTGCTACTCCCGCCATTCATGCGCCACCACACTCCCTCCGTGGAGTCAAACAACCACCCATTGCTGTTGTAGAGCCCGAGTTGCCACAAGGAACGAGAGTGGCCTTTGCGCAGCTTCGTTTTAGATACTGTAGCAGGTAAAGGCCCGTCAAAACAGCGAGTTTCCTGGCCCTACCGTTGGTTACGTCGACGACAACTCATTTGGTCCTTACCATCTTATCGGGCATTGGGTACCCGTTACAACAACAGCGCAACAATCCTTGATTAAAATGGATTAACTGAAGGGCAATTGTGGTAAAGTTTCAACTTTCGCAAATTTATAAATTCGTTTGTATTGTACTTATTGTGTTTAAAAATACAGGCAAGTACTAAAATATATTGAACGAACATTTAGGAAAAAATACCGAGATTTATTAAAGTTATTTTTCTTTACCGTCTCAGATTAATACCTCGATATAACGTTTTATCCATACAACACCAATTCTGTTTTAATTTAGATGCTTATTTGGCAATATTGAATTTATAGCATATATGTGTAAATTGATAAATTGGCCTGAAGTAACCATAGCAGACGTTCTTTCTGTAATTATATTTGACGAACGATGTGTTATTTTATTTCAAAAAGCAATGTTTTGGTTTTGATTTTAGCCTGCACAAAGCAACAGTAATAACGGTGGAGCTAATAACAATAACAGTAATAATAACGGTAAACCAAATAGCAGTGGAATCTGTACCTCTGGCGCAATTGGTCCGAACTCGAATATTAATAATGCTGGTAATAGCACTAGCGGTGTAGGATTAGTTGGTGGTGGAACATCAGCAGCAGCTGCTAAAAATCAGTTAGAACAATTAAATACAATGCGTGAAGCGCTTTTTTCTCAGGATGGTTGGGGTTGTCAGCATGTTAATCAGGATACGAACTGGGAAGTGCCAAGTTCACCTGAGCCAACTAATAAGGATCCATCTGTTGGGCCCACAATGTGGAAACCCACTATTAATAATGGAACTGATTTATGGGAGTTGAATTTACGCAACGGTGGGCAACCACCAATTCAACCTGTTCAAAAAACTCCGTGGGGTCATACACCTTCCTCTAATCTAGGTGGAACATGGGGAGAAGATGATGATGGTACGGAAAGTAGCAGTGTATGGACTGGTTCAGCGAATAATCCTTCAAATGCAGGCACTGTAGGTGTTACTGGAATAAATGCGACAGCTGTAGGTGCAAATGGACCTGGGAACAATCCCCAATGGGGTCAACCTGCTATTGGCATTGTCGTTGGATCAACTAACAACACCACCGGAACGGTTTCTGCCAACATTGGCAATACATCTACCGTAGGTTAGTATGTCTTAATATAAAATTATGAGATGCCCTTCTGACTGCTGTTTTTTTTTTGTAATTTTTAGGTAGTGGTGGCACTGGTGTTCCTGGTGTAAATGTGCCCGGAAATGTGAACACAGCGCAGGCTAGTGGTTCTACTGGAAGTAATTGGGGAGACTCTCGTGACGTGAATAGTGGTGGAGTAGCAAGTACTATACCTATGCGAGGCGTTGATCCCCGCGATCCAATGCGTGGTACGTCAGCAGCCGAAACTCGTGATTTGCGACTGATAGATCCACGGGATCCTATACGTGGAGATCCTCGGGGAATTTCAGGACGTTTAAACGGCACGTCAGAAATGTGGGGTCAACATCATTCCATTGCACACAACCAAATACCAGCAATGAATAAAATAGTGGGGCCCGGTGTAGGCGCATCCGTATCTACCGGCGCTGTTGTTGCCGGTGGAAGTGTAGCTGGTGGCATCGGACCTGGTAACATTAATGCCATAAACCCTGTTGGTATAAGCGGCAACGTGAACGCTCACTGGGGACCTTCTTCGGCGGTGGTTGGACCAAAAGATATAACATCAATGACAGGTAAAGTTACTGGGTGGGAAGAACCGTCGCCACCACCGCAACGCCGCAATATTCCAAACTATGACGACGGGACATCATTGTGGGGACAACAGTCACGTATACCTGGTGGGAGTGGTTCTCATTGGAAGGATATATCAGATCCACTGAATAGGCATTTAACACGAAACACTGTAGGCAATCAGAACACGACGAATGCAGGCGGTAGCCTGGGTAATAGCTCTGGCAATGGATTGGGAAATAATCCAATCGTAATAAATGCGTCAGTCGTTGGCGGTAGTGCCAACAACCCTATAAGCAGTGTAGGTCCGCAAGGACGACTTAGTTCAGGTGTTGGTCCTGGTGTTGGTGTTAATCAGCATAAACCTGATAATTCTATGTGGGTCCATGCCACTAACTTAAATGTAAGCTCACGTAACACCACTTCTTGGGGTGATGAAGTCAATCATAATGTGGGCCCAAATTCAGGCGTTAATTGGATGGATGATAAAACTACTACTGGTATTGGACAGCTAGGCGTTAGTGTTGGTGGAACTAATTCTTGGAACGATCCACCACCGTCTTGGAGTAAGAACCAAAATAAAATATCAGGTGGTACTTCTGGTTGGGGTGCAAGTGGAGGTAGCGATGGTACAGACTTGCCATCTGTCTGGAATACTCATGCTGCCATTGTTGGCAAAACTCTGCAAAAAATAGGTGGTGTTAATGTTAGTAACTTGAACAGAGATGTGATAAAACAGAGTAACCAGTATCGTCTTCTTGTGGGAAATGGCTTTAAAAAGGAAGATGTAGAACGAGCCTTAATTAATACCAATATGAACATCGAGGAGGCTGCTGATTTACTTCGTGCTCCTATATCTACAGATTGGAGACGACACGAAGAATCCCTGGGTTCTTATAGTGATCACACAAACACTGGGGGCACTTTTGCGGGACGCTATCCCACATCGGCCTCTCAGTCTAATATGCCTTTCCCTCCGGTAAGTCATAATATGCATTAAATTTCTTCTATCTATTGTTTTTACTCGTATATATTAATATTTACGTTTGTGTGGTTATTTATTTGTAGAATATGTTGAACAGTATGAGCAGCAACGGTGCTGGTGTTAGTGGTAATAACACAAATATAGCAGCGCTCAATTCCATACAATCACTTCCAGTGCAAAAGTATTTGAATCCAGTACCACATAACGTTACTAATGTTCCACAAGCTATGAATACTGCTGTTACTTTTGGTCCAGGGGTCGCTAATGTCTCAACGACTGTAAATTCAACTTCAAGTAGTAACAATCAACCATCTGCTCAACAGCTGCGTGTACTTGTGCAGCAAATTCAACTAGCTGTTCACAGTGGATACTTATCTAGCCAAATCTTATCAGAACCTTTACCATCCTCAATGCTGGTACTTTTATATCAATTATTGACAAATATTAAGGTAAGTTTATATTCATACATTTGTTTAAGAATGTGTTTACTATACGATTTTTAGCATCTTCAAGCGGCGCAGCAGTCTTTAACACGGGGTGGCAATAACCCCAATAACTCCCAAATAAGTTATGCTATTGCCAAATATAAGCAGCAAATCCAAAATTTACAAAATCAAATAAACGCACATCAAGCGTTCATATTGAAACAAAAGCAGCAGCAGTCCATACCACAAAATACGCAACAACACGCTGCAGCACATGCCAATAATTCTAACATGGAATATATGAGGCAGCATGATGCCATAAGTGTGTTACAGGGAAATTTTTCGGAAATGAACATAACTAAGGTTAGCTAATTTTTTCACAAAAACTTCTGTGTTTTTATTCTATATTTTTTTTGTGTAAATGCAGCATAGCGGCTATCCGGGAGGTCCAAACTCACAGTCAAAACTTATTAATCAGTGGAAGCTTCCTGAGAAAGATCTAACATCAGATAGCACAGATTTTTCAAGAGCTCCAGGAACAACAAAACAAAATTTATCAGGTGCACCTGGCAGCGCTATGGGACCGTTGGGTATGCAAAACGATGGGTAAGCATTTTAAATAATAAAATATTTTCCATATTGAGTAGGTCATGTCACATTTAGAACTTGGTCGACTGGACGAAATATTGGAGATGGATGGCCAGATTCATCCACTGAAAATGAGAATAAAGACTGGTCTGTTGCTCAGCCTACACCTGCTGCCACGTATACTGATTTAGTTCAAGAGTTTGAACCAGGAAAACCATGGAAGGTAACTCGAGCCATACAATATAAATAATTCGGAATCTTGTAATATTTTTGCGTAATTTTTAAGGGCTCACAGATAAAAAGTATAGAGGACGATCCTAGTATAACTCCCGGTAGCGTAGCTAGATCTCCGCTGTCTATTAACTCGACGCCAAAAGAAGCTGACATATTTGCGAATCCTGGCAAAAGTTCACCGACTGATTTAACACCGCTAAGTTTATCGTCGTCTACATGGAGCTTTAATCCATCGTCCAACAATCAAGCTTTTCAAAGGTAGAGCATCTTAAAAACCGCGTGTCTAAAGAATGTTTTCTAATTATACCATAAATACAGTTATATATTTATATTATATATATAATATCGCACTTGTTGACACTTGTTATTAAAATTTCATTACAATATACCATTTATCTATATAAGATTATATTATAAAATTATTTTGTACATCTATTTATACCCTGAACATTATGTTGCCACAAAGTTTCTAGCACGCAGACGGGAAAGAATCCATCATACCCGTTTCTCTGTACATACTCAGATTAGGCCCTATGTTTTTAAGATATGCATGTGTAACTTTAGACTCGTCCTTTTGTCCCCAAGAAGGCGCTCATTTGTCGGTCCACTAGAGCTGGCATATAAACTGAAGAAATAAATACATGTTCTTCTAACGAGATATTTTCACGAAGTTTAGAAATAGTACGATCTCCGAAGGAATTTTCAAGGTATAGCTGCCATGCAAACTGTCGAATCGAAATTAAAACAACGATCTTCCTTTTATGCTTACTTTTTTTTGCATTGATTTATAGTATATCGTTCACTAAAATGCGATCCAATACTTCAAATTACGTACATATACGTATGGGCAACATTTTAAGATTATGTTATAAGATATAACCCAGTTTTAACCCATATTTAAGTTTTGGTTCACTCGTTTCATTTTATTACGTGCTTCATTTTTTCCCTCTAAATTTCCGAAAATGTTACGTCATTTTTCATTTTAGGTGAAAATATACTCTTCAAACCTTTTGCTACAGAGGATAATAGCTTTGGTCACCTGACGGTTGTATGTACCATCTAAGCCAAAGCGAGATGGATATACAGTGGACCAATAAAGTTTACATACACCAAGTTCTATTAAATTTAGGATATAATAATATTTTTTTTTATCTAGAGAAAAAAAAAAAAATTAATGCTAAGGCTTAAAATCGTCATAATTCATATAAAAAAAGTTTACGTACATTGAGATTATTTACATAAATCAAAAGTAATTACAATAGTTTTAGCAAGTTTTGGACTACAATTTGTTGTTATTATTGTCCCTAGACATCGATGTATGCTCCCCACACAATTTCTAGTATTATTTCCGGATATTTGACTCACTAAGTCGATGATTCAGCGTTTTGGCGCTATTTTGATGAAATTCGATGTTTTCGAATTGCCAAAAAGTCCCAGATATTTTGAATACGATAAATGTATGGTGATTGCGGGACCTATGTAGAGTTATTTTTATTTCCATAAAAACCCTGCACGTACAATATACAATATGTATCCGGTCGGTATCCTGTTGGAAATGCTATTAACAGCCTATTTAAGCACTCTTAAAATTAAAATTATTTGGTTAAAAGGATCAGAAACAAATGTTTATCCATTTTCGAAATGTATACAAAAAAAAAAACAGTAGGGAATGTATGGAATACTGCTAGTTGTCATAGACGAATCGCTCGCCGTAAGCCATACATAAGTAATAAAAAGATGAGGTCGGCGGTTGCTAAACAATATTTTAACAAACTGTATTGGATTTGGGAAAACATTGTGTTCACCGACGAATCAGAATTTAATATATTTGGTTCGAATAGATCTCGAAAAGTGTGGAAAAAGATCAATGAAGAGTCGCAAGGAAAAAATAGGAGTAGTGTTATGGTTTGGGGGTATGTGGCTGCATCTGGAGTTGAACATTTAGATTTTTTAAGTAAAAAAATGCAAAAGCATATGTATCTGAGCATTTTAAGAACAAAAGTTAAATTTTAAGTGTGCTTAAATCGGCTGTTAATAGGGACCGCTTCTATTTATAACAAGATAACGACCCGTCTTATCTTGTACGTGCAGGATTGTTATGGAATTAAAAATAACTCCACAGGTTCCGCAATCACCATACGTTAATCATATTCAAAACATCTGGAACTTCTTGGAAAATCGTATTCGAAAACATTGAATTCCATCAAAATAAGCTGAATCATGGTCTTAGTGGGTCAAAATGTCCGGAAATAATACCAGAAATTGGGTGGGGAGCATACGACGACGTCTGGGGACAATAATAGAAACAAAATGTAGACTAAAGCCTGCTAAAACTTATGTAATTACTTTTGAATTATATAAATAATCATTGGTGTACGTAAGATTTTTTGATGTAAATTAAACGCATTTTCAGCTTTAGCACTAATTTTTTTTAATTGTTAAAAAAAATAGTTTAATATGCTATATTTAATGTACATATCTTGAAATGGATGGGAAAAAACCACAAAATTTGTTCATTTAATAACAAACAAACGTGTAGTTATTTAATAGAACTAGGTGTATGTAAACTTTATTGGTCCACTGTATATATGCTTACATATGAGTATATAAATGATTAGGAAGAGGATAAAAGTTGTCTGTCAGCAGAACTCTGCCGAGTTGACAGTCCTTGGCCGGATAAAAATTCGGGTTACGTAGACCCGACTGTCGTAGGAACGGACGCCCGTCTGTATGTTCGCCCGTTCCACTGTCTGTTGGTTCGTTCGTTAGTCTGTCGGTCTGTCCGTTCGCCCGTCTGGGGGCCTATTCTGTAACTCGATTCGAAAAAAAATTTACTCGAATTCGGATTTTTTATATTCCGTAACTCGATTTTTAAGCCAATTTTAGAATAAAATATTCGTTAGCTTTTGAGTTGTAGAAAGCAAAAACGAAAATTGTACGTATTTATTCTGGCACAGGGTGGTACATCTTTCGAAAAATTATAAAGTAGATCCGAATTTCGAATAAAATACATTTACGAATCGAGATACAGAATAGGGCACCTGTGGGACCAAAAGTAAAACTGGGCGTGGCCCCGCCCACTAAAAAACCTACAACTAAAAGCGTAATGAATCAATTACTAAATACACCAGATACATTCAGTATTACCTGCGAGATGGTATGAGAGGGCTTTATGGCAGGCGTAGTGAAAATTGGACATGGGCGTGGCACCGCCGACATTTTGGTGACATCACATATCGCGGGACTTGACCGACCGTTTTCGTTACAACCTCATTTTTTTTTTATTCTAGTATAGAACTAAGATAGTTGTGATATATGTATATGTGCATATATACTAATTAAATATAGTTGGTCTGATAGTCCGCCACAATGTACACCGTCGGAGTTGTGGGCAACATCAATGAACAAATCATCACGTGGTCCACCTCCGGGCTTGGGCTCTGGCAAGAGCGCAGGGGTATCAGGAACTGGTGTACCATCTGTTACAAACTCCTCCTCCGTGGTAACAGGCGGTGCCAACGGATGGATAGTGACCGGAGGTCGCGGAGTACCAAACAGCAATTCAGGATGGAACTCGTCCAATGCAGGATGGAACTCAACATGGTTACTACTAAAAAATTTGACAACCCAGGTATATACTTTCGAATATAGTTTTGATATATCTCTATATTCTTTGTCTTTTATAGATTGATGGTTCCACTTTACGTACCTTATGTATGCAGCATGGCCCACTTGCTAATTTTCATTTATTTTTAAATCAAGGAATTGCCTTATGTAAATATGCAACACGGGAGGAAGCAAACAAAGCTCAAATGTCATTAAATAACTGTGATTTTGGTAGCACTACAATTTGTGCCGAGTCACCGAGTGAAAGCGAAGTTCAAAAGATATTGCAGCATTTGCCTCAAACGCCTAATTCTGTCTCTGCAGCAAGTGTAACAGGAAACGGTAGTAATGGGACCAACAATTCAAACAATGGCGGAACTGTTATCGGAGGAAACAACTCCATATCTTCTGGTACTGGAAATAATGCAGGGCCCTGCAGTACTGTCGGCGGTTCAAGTGGTGGTAATGGTAACGGCAGTATGACGTCACATTCTGTCATTAGCGGTACTGGCAGTAATAATGGCTGCGGCGGCAATGTAATGAATAGCGGTAGCACTGCGAGCAACAGCAACAATGCAAACAGTCAGAGCCAGTCTGGTTCTGTTGGTCTAAGCTCGAGCGCAGGCAAAACTAGTAACACTACTAATATTGCAAGCGGAAATGGGAGTTCAAATGTTACATCGAATAATATCGTCGGTGGTAACAACGCCGTAACTGCATCCACTTGGCGTCAACCACAAAATCAGCCGAGACCGTCTGGTAGAGACGAATATGACTATATTTCACAGTATGTTTGTTCCATTGTAGATGATTAAATTGAGGAAATACTTTCGGAATCTGTATTTAATATTAATCATAATATAATTTATACAATTGAACTACTCGACATAAACAAGCAACAACAGATTTGCGAGCTACATAGATTGACTGATAGATGAATGGACTTAGAATTTTATATGTAATTTTTTTTGGTTCATAAGATTGTGTTTTCAATCAAATCAAACGAACATTACTTGAAATGTATAATTAATTATGGTTAAACGCCAAACTTATGCTACAAATCATTTATTTTAAAAATTAATATGCCTAAATGTGAAGTGTAGAATTAATTTAACACTTAATTTGCCGAAATGAATAAGACAACATGTTTGTTATTGAGCCTATAAAATCAAGACAAATTCAGAATAAAAAACAATGAGAAGTACACAAGTATAAAATTAATAATTTTAATGAAAGCCTTTTTCAGCTCATTAGCGAACCTATATATAAGTATAGTTGCTGCCAGTTACCAGGTACCGTTTTCCACCTAAGCCGGTTCTACGTTACCGGAATTGAGGCGGATTTATTTCAGCGATCTAACCCTGTTTTTCAATCAGCTTACGACTTGCGGTCTTAGATCAAGACCTTCACAGGGTTGTGCGCTGGATTTGGGACCCGCCACGCCAAAAACGCCCACACTGAAAATGAATTAATAGTCCCACAGGAATTACGCGTCTGAAGAACAACAACGAGGCGGGAGATGGGCCTCCCAACATAGCATATAAGGTTCTTCGATACCAAATGCGGTTTTAGACAAGACGACTCCCTATCGTGCGACTTCTTCAATCTACTCTTCGAGAAAAAAATTCGAGCTGCAGAACTAAAATAAAGAGATAAGGCACCATCTACTATAAGAGTGTGTAGCTGCCGGCGTACGCCGATGATATTGATTTCATTGTCCTCAACAACCAAGCCGTTAGTTCTGCTTTCTCCAGCCTGGATAACGAAGCGAAACAAATGAGTCTGGTAGTGAAGCCGTTCCCACGACAGTCGGGTCTACGAAAACCGGAACGGACCCGGATTTTTATCCGGCCAAGGACTGTCAACTCGGCAGAATTCTGCTGTTACAACAACAACAACAGTCTGAGGGCAAGATGAAATATCTCCTGCCATCAAACCAACAGTCGTCGCTTTCGCGACTTGGCTCCCACGTCACTGTTGACAGAGTCCGTTGTGGTTTAACGTGAGTTCCTGCCTGCGAAGGCCTAACCCCACGGTGCTTTCTATTGCTAGAAGCACATAGATCCAAACAATGCGTTGATCAGCCAAAGCATGAGTGCTGGCATATACACTTATACTTTGGTTCCAATTGGTTAGGGTGGGACTCCCTAAGCCGCCTTGGTCAGGTTCGAGGCCGACCTAAAACCTCTGCCGTACTCTGGGTCCAGCACCCGACCGCAATGCGACTCCACATTGGACTAAACGCCCTGCCTGCATTTAGGTTTAAACCACAGCCACCACGAATATCCCCAAAGGGCCAAACCCAATGAGCAGATTGGAGTTTACTCTAAGGGCTAACTGCTCCCCGTGGCACCATGTCTAAGTCTTTGGTATGACTTTTGTAACTTTTGGCTACTACCAGTTTGAGTCCATAGTAATCCCACTCATGACTGGTGACATTTGTTGCTTGAACAACAAATGCCTTTATATTAGGAATTAATATAAAAACTGTATAAAAACTATAATATCATTATAGCACTTTTCTGACTTAGCCCATGTTGACATTTAAACAAAGACCTGCAATGTCAGACATAGTGCATTTGGATTTTAGTCGCCTCTTACGACAGGCATGCCTTGCCGCGGGTATATTCGGTTTCCCCCGCACTGGAGGGGTCCCCCCTACCCGCAGGGGGAGTCACTGTTGACAGTCATAACTTCGAAGTCGTAGATAATTTTGTGTATCTTGGAGCCAGTTTTAACACCAACAACAATGTCAGCCTCGAAATCCTACGCAAAATATCTCTTACAAACAGTAGTCCGAAGTAGCACGGACTGAGTAGGAAATTAAGAAGTAAAGCCATCTATCGACGAAGAAAAACCATGCTCTGTAAGTCACTCATTATATTGGAGCCATTGGAGATGACAACATCTGATGAGTCGACGTTACGAGTTTTTGGGATAAAGGTTCTGCGGAAAATCTATTATCTTTGCGCATTGGCCACGGCAAGTATTGCATCCGATGGAACGATGAACTGTACAAACTATTCTATGACATTGACATAGTTCAGCTAATTAAAAGACAGCAGCTGCCCTGGCTAGGTCATGTCGTCCGAATGACCGAAAATACTGCAGCTCTGAAAGTATTGGACCGATTACCAACCGGTGGAAGCAGAGGAGGACCTATCTGAAAATCTGAAAATCTCAATTTGGAGATTCGGCAAATGTTAAACCAACACAAGGGGACAAAATGGATAGAGCACCTGAAGTCCTTCAACCTCTCCAAGGGTGTGAGTAAGCTTTAGACTGTAATAATCGTAAGATTTGAGATGTAACATTCGTCTGTGCTCTTTCACTTCTCATATGACCGCAACAACTGTCAAAGTACGTAGCCGTATCAAGATATATATTATATAATTAGCAGCCCGTCGCGGCTTCACACGGGTGGACATACGATTTTTATTTTGTAATTTTACTTAATTCTAATTTGAATTGACGTGCTGACGAAGGTAAAATTACACTGCACCCTTCGGTAGACAAAGACAAACGATGTGTTACCTGACGGCCGCGTAAAATGCCGAAAGACTGCGCACCACTTACTTTCACCGATGAGGAGGTTCGGAGTGCCATCAACAAGAGATCGTTCAAATCCATCGGCTCTGATGGAATTAATATAATAATTCCTTAAGTATCTAGGCTCGACGAGAGTAAGCTACCTCAGCAAGGGCCTCAACCTGTCGCTGACCATTGCTGTTGTAGAGCTCGAGTTGCCACGAGGAACGAGAGTGGCCCTTGCGCAGCTTCGTTTTAGATATTGTAGCAGGTTAAAGTCCGCCAAAATATCGCGTTTTCTGGTCCTACCGTTGGTTACGTCGACGACAACTCATTTGGTTCTTACCATCTTATCGGGCAATGGGCACCCGTTACAACAACAACGACACAATCCTTGATTAAAATGGATTAACTGAAGGATAATTGTGGTATATTTTCAATTTTCGCAAATTTATAAATTCGTTTGTATTGTACTTATTGTGTTTAAAAATACACGTAAGTACTGAAATATATTACTATTATTATTATTAAACGAACGCCTATCGGCAATATACCAGTAATTTAGGTTTAATACACAATTTATAATATAATATCATATCAATTATTATAATATGATAAGCTTGAGAGGGATAGTACATTTATAGACATGAGATTTAGAATGAATGATTGCAGGCAACAAGATTAGTGAATGAAAAGCTAGTGATAGTCGAGTAGCTTGCTCTTCAGGGTGGTGATAAAATTGCTATATGATCCTCCACAGAAGTCTATGTCATTGTGATGGGAGTTGACGAGAGTAGCGATGTGAATATGAGGACCGTGAACTACATAGTTTTTAGATGACTGTGAGGTTTTGAGTAAACGTTTACGTCTGCGAATTCAAAGCTACTGTTAATGTCTGATGCATCGATAATGCCGTTTACTGTTTTGAAGAAAAATGCTAGGTCAGCAATTTGGCGACGAGAGCTAAGGCTATTTATTTCGAAGTATCGGGATATTTCATCAGGTGAGCAGCCATAAGATGGTTGGGCGTATTAACACGATTGATCAGGAGATCGGTATATGGAGACCAGATAACTGATCCATATTCTAGTATAGGTTGGACAAGATGGTCGTAAAGATGGATCAGCGTGTGAGGACTGGAGAAGTCGCTACAGGTCCTGGTGATGAAGCCCAGCGTCTTGTGACCTTGTTGGGTAATTTTATCGATGTGTTTTGTGAAGATGAGCTTTTGGTCCATAATAATTCCCAGATCTTTGATGTTCTCAACTTCGGGGACTTTATTTCCAGCTAGCTCATAGTTTGTCTGAGTATTGGTGTGTGAGCGTGAGAAGGATATGACAGCGCACTTTTTTATATTTAGATCCAACTTATTGTTGATACACCACGTAGAGAGATGATCCATATCTTGTTGTAGGGCTTGGGTGTCTGAGCTGTTTGTGATTCTTCTGTAAAGCTTAAGGTCGTCAGCATAAAGGAGGTATTCCGAGCTGAAATTAACGCCAATGTCGTGGATGAATATATTAAAGAGAACAGGTCCCAGGTGTGATCCCTGTGGTACCCCTGTTTTGACGTCATAGTTAGATGATAGCTGGCCATCGACTCTGACTTGAAGTTTTCTACCAACCAGATAAGAGTTGATCCATTTTAGTACGTTACCTCGCACACCAATTTCATGTAGCTTTTGTAATAGGATGTCATGGTTGACTCTGTTGTTGCTGTTGTAACGGCAGAATTCTGCCGAGTTGACAGTCCTTGGCCGGATAAAAATCCGGGTCCGTTCCGGTTTTCGTAGACCCGACTGTCGTGGGAACGGAAGGCTGTCGAAGGCTTTGCTAAAGTCAGTGTAGACAGCATGTACCTTGCATCCATTATTCATTGCGTTCAGGATATAGTTGACGTAGTTTTTCAAAGATCTTCGCGAGTGATGACTGGATACATATGGATCTATAGTTAGAGACTTCTGATCTAAGACCATCCTTGTGAATGGGAGTGATGAAAGACAGCTTCCATTCTGTGGGAAAAATACCCTGTTGCAATGATGCGTTGTAGATGTGTGTTAGTGGTTCACTAAGCCCTTTAGCGCAGTTTTTAAGAAATATATTAGGAATGCCGTCTGGTCCAGCACCCTTCTTGGTGTTGAGTGATAGCAGTGTCTTGTTGACACCATCCACTGTGACTTCTATGTCATTTAAAGTGCGCTGGTTTTCTTGTGAGTTCTGACTTGTTGTAAAGAAAGGCATCGGGGGTTGAGTCACCGTAGGTATACACTCTCAAAGAAAGCTGCGAATAGATTACTGGCTTCAACTCCAGAGTTGGCTGATCGATTATTCCAAACTAGGTTAGTAGGAATATCACTGCTGTTGCTCTTTTCTAACAAACTTCCAAAATTTTTCTAAATCAGAGAGGACCAGTTGTTCAACTTTGTTTACATAGTTTTTGTAACACGACGTACTGAGGGTTTTGCACATTCATCTGAGATCGCTGAATTTTTGGTAGTTCTGTCTAGTTTAATTTTTTTTTAAGATGAGTGTGCTGCCTTTTTTAGTTTTTTTTTGTGGATTATCTGGTTTATGTGCACAGGAACATTTCTTGTAATGTGTCGTAGAAGTATTTAATTTTTTCTTCTAATCTTCTGTAATTCCGACAAATCGGTTTTTAAGAAAAATGTATTGAGATTCTCGTAGTCTGCTTTTTTGAATGCAAGTGAGGCTGAATCAGCTGGTTTGAGTTCGGGTGAGAGTTCTGTAGTTATTTCTAGGGTTGGATGGTATTTGTATTATTGTTATGATGGGTTTCTTTGCTGCAGATATTAATATCTATGCTTGAGAAGCAGAGATCTAGGAGATTGTAGTGTTCATTTAGGACATTATTACGTTGTGTGCAGCCCGCAGATGCTAATCCGGTATATAGTAAGCTTTCACAGTCATTGCATGGAGTACTGCTGCGTAAGTTGTACTCACCGACGATTATGATTCTGACATTTTTATATTTGTTTCTCATATAGGATAGTTGTTGACAGTGTAATTTGAAAGCTTCGTATGCTGATTGAGGTGGCAGATATATGCACCCAATAATTAGGTCCGTATCATTGCACTTGATTTTAATATAAATTTGTTCTAGATAGTTATCAGGTAATACAATAGCTCGGCGTAGATGAGTTGTTTTATTGCGATGAAAACACCGCCACCACGGGTGTAATTTCTTGTTAAGTTGCTTCTATCCTTTCTGAATATTGAGTAGGATTTATCAATGATTTCCCCATCCTGGATGGCTGGGTGTAGCCAGGACTCGGTGATACAAAAACGTCCGCATTACTGGCCGATGACGATGCTTGGAATTCGGTTATTTTTGTCCTTAGACCTCTCACATTCTGGTACAGTATCGCCAGCTTTGTTAGGCATACCCTCCTGAGTGAGTGGGCGAAAATTTTTGTTAACGATCTTAGGAATTTCGTGTACGTACTTGATGGTTTTAGTTGTATCTCCACTCTTAATTATTGAATCGAGTTCAACACGTAAATTTTTTAAATGGAACTGTTGGGCTTGTGTCTGGTTAGATTTGAAGAGTATATGGGATTCGAAAGTGTCATTATCTGGCTTGTGCTTAAGGATGCTTAGTGCTATGTTCGGTGACGGTGTTTCAATAAGTAGTCAACGATTGCGACCAGCTGTTGGACGACCAAGTCGGCGTAACTTGAGGTTTGGTAAACTACTAGCAATGCTAGGTAGAAATACAGCGACAATTTTGGTTTTGTCATATCCAGACCAGACTCAAGTGTTTTCTCCACATTAGTAAGTCTGTTGTTAAAATGACAGCAATCATTAATTAATGTATTATTTTGCTTAGCAAGGTTACTGACCTCGTCTGATATTGGCCAAGTTACCTTCGATAGCTGATTTGAATTGATCTAGTTTAGTTTGGAATTGATCTACTTGTGTCACTGTAAGTGATTGAAGTTTTCTTCTCCACCATCCTCTCTAGTTTATTCATTGTTACCGCCTCGCCTTCGTGGACTTCTGGAATATCATCTGAAAAAAATGACACTAACCTCACTTATACACTGGTCACATTTCCACGTTGGACCATTTTGTTTATTAAAGCGAGCTATATCTTTCAATTCGTCAGTGGTTAAGTTCGTACATTTCAGGTGGACCCAGGTACGGCAGGATGCACAGAGTATGCTTGCCTGGTTCTCTTGAACGTTGATGGAACAGACGCTGCACAAGTGTGTGATTCCAGTCGGCTTCTTCGGTGGCATGTTGGTTCAATTTTTAGTGGTGTTGTTAATGTTATTGTGTAAATTATGATTGCGTGGAACGTGGATAGTCGTCCCTTAGTGGATAATGGTTGTTTAAACAATTCGTTTAAATAATTATTCAATGAACATTTAGGAAAAAATACCGAAATTTATTAAAGTTATTTTTCTTTACCTTCTCAGGATAATACCTCGATATAACATTTTATCAATGCGTTGCGAAAGTGAATTACGTTGCGAAGTGCAATCGGTATTCTGTAACACTTTTGCGTTGGAAACAGTGTTGCACTGTTTTCCCGTTGACATATTTCCAGTATAGTTGACATTACTGACCGAAACGAAGGAGATGGAAAACAAAATCAGTAACAGAAAAGTGACAGACAAACATAGTTACATTTGAAGAGTTTTATATATAAAAGTATCCGTAGTTGAGCGGAAAATTATTAAAGACAAGTCTAATGTGATGAGTCTTAGTGAAAAAAGGTAAGTTTAAATGATAAAGAGTAATGGGATTCTTTAAACTTGTTTGTACTTCTACTCGTAAATAGTTTCGTGCAAAACTTTCGCTTAAGCGAGGAATCATTCAAATATGTGTTGGATAGCATAAGGAGTGAGCTAAAAACTCCACGCAGGTCCACAGGAATACCCGAAATTGTGAAATTAGCGGCAACTTTAAAATTTTTGGCGCAGGGAGGGTATCAACAGCAAATTAGATAAGATCACCATACAGGACTAGCTCAACAAACTTTTTCGCGTTGTGTGTTTGAAGTTTGTAAAGCAATTGTGAAAGTGCTGTGTCCAAAACACATAACTTTTGCAATGCCTTCAGAGGTGAAAAATGAAGCGAAACGAGCTTTTCACTCAGTGTCTGGAATTCCAGGAGTAATTGAAATGGTGGATGGTACTCACATCCAAACGATACGACCGGCAGTGAATGAGCATTAATATTTCAATAGGAAATTAAAGCATAGTGAAACGCTATAGTGGTAAGGCAATTGTTTTTAAATTTATCTTTGTTTTTTTTTATAAATATTGTTTCCAAAACCTAGATATGTGATCATAAGATGATGATAAAAGCCGTTAACGGTCGGTTTGCTGGGGCGTCACACACATGTGAGGAATTTGTCAAGCGAGAGTTATACCAAAGACACCAATAAAACAACAACAAATCACTAAATTGAATCAATTAAATTAAATTTACTTTCTTATTGTACTTTAAAAGTTTCATTTGAATTTTAAATAGTTTAAGTCAGCAATATAAAACATTATTTTCTTACAAACTAAATTGTATTCATATTCATAAATTACTAATAACAATTTTTCCCTTTAATTTTAAAATATTAAAGTCAGCAGAACAAAACACTGCAACAATTGTATACTAATTAATACTTACTTCCTGTTTACCCACTTTATACCATTTTATACTTACTTACCTTCATGTTATATTAATTTAAAAATAAAGTTCATTATTTGGTGTAACCTTCAAAAAGATAAGATGTTTTACTTGGCGCAAATTAACGAAGAAAAGTAATAACATAACTCGAGCGCCAATATTTACAAACCAACTATGTGAATGGAAAAATAGGAATTCGCATTCTTAGTGAGCATATACACATTCGTTACTTTTACTCATTAGCTATTATATGCATCAATTATTTTGCTAACTTAATTTTTTTCTTATAGGCGACTCTGGATATCCGCTTGAGCCATGGCTTTTAACTCCATACAGAAATACTGCTGAAAACTCTGCTGAAAGTTAGTACAACTACAAATTGTCAAAAGCGAGATCCTTTATCGAACGAGTATTTGGAGTATTAAAAGCGCAGTTCCGATGCCTTTTCGCTGCTAGAGAACTACATTATGCCCCAGAAAAAGTGGTGCAAATTTTATTTTTATTTTTTATTTTTATTTTATTATTATTCACGCCAATCGGCTAAATACAAAGAAGTATAACAAAAAAGAATGAAGAAGGCATATAAGTATTTAAACGAGACTTAATTGTGAACATTGCAAAAATCAATGTCTTGGTGTATCATTACTAGATCATTACTAGGATTCTACTAAACTTTAAGCTCATGTAACCTATTAACATCAGGAGAGTGCATTTTGACCAGGTTTGATCACAATCACACATTAATGATTCATTATTAACTCCTTGTCCCTTTAGACGTAGCTCGCATATGTACAACCAAACATATTAATATCTTGATAATATCTATTGACTAAGTTTACAAATCTGCTCCTCGGTCCACCCCGCACGTAATTCTTCGAAGAATTGACTGTTTTTAACAGTCTATACAACCTCAACCCAGGCATACGGCCTACAAGGCCGAATTATTCCAAAATTTCCGGAGAGTCGATTAATCCATTTAGTGATTTAGAAGCAAACGAGAGATCTGGGGGGTTACTCTATAAGGCGTTATGAATAGCAATACGTTGCGAAAGTGAATTGCGTTGCGAAGGGCAATCGGTACTCTGTAACACTTTTGCATTGTAAACAGTGTTGCACTGTTTTCCCGCTGACATATCTCCAGTATAGTTGACATTACTGACCGAAACGAAGGAGATGGAAAAGAAAATCAATAACAGAAAAGTGAAGAAGTGTAGAAAATTGACAGACAAATATAATTAAATTTGAAGAGTTTTATATATAAAAGTAATTTGAAATCAATAAAAAGGTGTGAATATAGATTCCGTTGTGTTATGGGAGGAAAACACAAAAAATGAACGAGTTGAACGGAAAATTATTAGAGACAAGTCTAATGTGATGAGTCTTAGTGAAAAAAGGTAAGTTTAAATGATAAAGTGTAATGCGTGTATTATTATACTCGTAAATAGTTTCGTGAAAAGCTTTCGCTTAAGCAAGGAATCATTCAAATATGTGTTGTATAGCATAAGGAGTGAGCTAAAAACTCCACGCAGGTCCACAGGAATACCCGAAATTGTGAAATTAGCGGCAACTTTAAAATTTTTGGCGCATTCAGGGTATCAACAGCAAATTAGACAAGATCACCATACAGGACTAGCTCAACAAACTGTTTCGCGTTCTGTGTTTGAAGTTTGTAAAGCAATTGAGAAAGTGCTGTGTCCAAAACACATAACTTTTGCAATGCCTTCAGAGGAGAAAAATGAAGCGAAACGAGCTTTTTACTCAGTGTCTGGAATTCCAGGAGTAATTGGAATGGTGGATGGTACTTACATCCAAATGATACGACCGGCAGTGAATGAGCATTAATATTTCAATAGGAAATTAAGGCATTGTATAAACGCTATGGTGGTAAGGCAATTGTTTTTTAATTTATCTTTGTTTTTTTTTTATAAATATTGTTTCCAAAACCTAGATATGCGATCATAAGATGATTATAAAAGCCGTTAACGGTCGGTTTGCTGGGGCGTGTCATGATTCACATGTGTGGAATTTGTCAAGCGAGCGCCAATATTTACAAACCAACTATGTGAATGGAGAAATAGGAGTTCGCATTCTTGGTGAGCATATACACATTCGTTAATTTTACTCGTTAGCTGTTATATGCATCCTTTATTTTGCTAACTTAATTTTTTTCTTATAGGCTGGATATCCGCTTGGGCCACGGCTTTTTACTCCATACAGAAATGGTGCTGAAAACTCTGTTGAAAGTTACTACAACTACAAATTTTCAAAAGCCAGATCCCTTATCGAACGAGTATTTGGAGTATTAAAAGCGCGGTTCCGATGCCCTTTAGCTGCTAGAAACTACAGAACCCCAGAAAAAGTGGTGCAAATTTTGAACGTATGTTACCAAAACACATAAGCCTATGTTTGCAGCAAATATACTGTGATTTGAGCAGCTGCGCTGCTTATGCAAATAATTTGTATGCTCTTCATAATATTTGCACTCTTTGCCAATATAGCAATGGAAGTTGAAGAAGTCGATGCTAGTTATACTGAAACAATAGGAAATGCGAATAAAACCAATATTGCTAAACGTTTAAGAGATCAAATAAAAAACAATATGATTACTTTATAAACTTATAACACTATTTAATAAAGTAAACTTTTTAATTTTTCACATTTTCACATTTATTTGATTAAAATTCACATTCATGATATAAAGCTTTAGTCTCTTGCACATGTATGTATATACATATCTGTGTATGTAAGTATTATATATGTAATAAAAAGTAAAAACTATCAAGTCAACACAAAATACGTTTCTAAATCAAAAGAATTCATTTAAACTATTATTATAATAAATAAATAATTATCAGTAAGTATTAAAAAATAAGTAACAGACTTCAATGTCAATAACTAAAATGCAACATTTTTATTGGTCGGGCCGTTCAATTTCTAGCACTTGCTGTTTTAGTTCTAATGTTGCAAATTTTAGTTTTGTTTTGTCCAAATCAATCCTTTTTTTGTTTGGGATGTTAAAATGAAATTATGTGTGTGAATTATGTGCATACGTGTGTTTTGCTCTTGTGCCGTTTTTGCATTTTCCTTATATTTTCGCATTCGTATTAATCATTCTAACTCTTTTGAGCATCAGTAAGCAGAGATGAAAAAGCAATCTGATTTCTCTCTTAACTGTCGATTCTCCCCCACAAACGAATTTTTACTGTTAATGTACCGTTACCGCAGTAGCGTCAATGAAATGTGTACTACACAGTTGTCACACATTGGCGTTATTACAAAGTGGTCGTTGAAGAAAGTACTAAGTTGTAAAAATGAGTGAAAATTCGATTAAAAAATATTTTCAAAGTAGTGTTTTAAAACGCGTAAGTGATTCTCCCGTTATAATTAATGAAGAAAACGCTGCACCTAAGGTCACCCGAGTGGCAGTAAGTGTTTACTTTTATTTTCAATAAAAAATATTTCGTTTACCTATGTACAAATATCACGTTAATTTTAGGAGTTTGCAAATGATATCGTTAATTTTTGCAAAAAATCAAAGAAAAGCAGACATATGAGCTTTTAACGAATGTGTGGCAGCCTGATTTATCATTTATTTTTCCGTCGTCTGGTAATCGAAACTTAAAATTTCAGTTGTCGTGGCTGAAGTATTTTCCATGTCTAGTATCAGGGATAATGGGATGCCCAATTTATTCTAGTGTGAGAGCGCCTCAAAATAAGTGTTTTTTTATAACATTTACCATTATGGCGAGATCGCACTAAATAAGAATTTTTGGACATTTTAAATTAAAATACCCAACATTTATTACGATTGCAAATTATTATATATTGGACTTTTAATATATGGCGAAACTACTTAATTCCTTTTTATGATTTTATGGTATATTAAAACAACTGACTTTCGATATTTCAATAGGTAATAAGGTGAATTAGGCGTGTTAGTCCTAAATTAATAAATGATT
>NW_017537332.1:91693-99430 GCF_001853355.1 Bactrocera latifrons
AACTGTCAAAGTTCGGTAGGTTTTGACGTTTAGCAATTGGTCTCTCACTTTCAGTGAGAGAGGAGCCAAGATTGTGTCTACTGTCTATATTGCGTTGATTTTGTTTGGAAAAGCGTTGGAAATGGTAGTCACCAAAAGGCAAATGCTTCTGTCCAAACTGCTTTTAAAACTTGGAAGAAGGCACTTGAGAAATGCAAAGAACATCAGCAGAAGGATTATCACCGCAGAGCAGTGGAAGACGCCGCCAATTTCAAGCTGATTTTTGAAAATAAAAGAAACAATATATTAACAGAAATTAATCATGACCGCAAAAAGCAACAGCTTGAAAATCCGTGTTTTGCTTGTCTGCGGGAGGTAAGGGCTTGCGTTAAGAGGCCATCGTGACGAAGGAAATCTTTCTTTAGAAATGCCTGCTGAAAACGACGGGAACTTCAGGGCTCTTTTGCGTTTAGCAATAGATAGTGGCGACGAAAATTTAAAAAAGCATGTTGAAACTGCAGCACGTAATGCTAATTATTTCAGTTGGCGCATCCAAAATGAAATTATTGAATTAGCAGGACAAATAATACAAAAAAAAATTATTAACCGTATTAATAAATCTCAATGTCAATGTTTTGCAATAATTGCTGATGAAACCACGGATGTTAGTGGCATTGAGCAATTTTCAATTTGTATACGGTATGTACGGTCGTTTTGAGAGTGAGGAAAAACTGAAAGAGGACTTTTTAAGTTTTGTTCCTGTTGAGGATACAACTGCCAGCGGTCTTGCGAATGTGCTAATTGATAATTAAAAGAACTTAAACTTAGTTTTGCACACATAATTGACCCCTTAGGTGAGTTTTCAACTCTTCTATTTTTGGGACAATTAAATTATACTTTTTTTTCTTTCTAAAGGTTATGAAGGAGCGCGGTCGATGAGTGGACATGTCAAAGGCTGTGCTAGTGTCATCCAAAATTTATATCCAGCGGCTCTTTAAGCGCACTGTGCTAATCACAGCTTAAATTTAGCCATCGCAACGACTTGCAAAATACCTGCTATAAGAAATTGTATTGGTTCCATGAAAGAGACCGTAAATCTTTTTCGGATGTCAACTAAAGCAGCCACACTGCTCAAAAATCTTACTCTTGAATCCTTTCCAAACTCAAAGCAAGTGAGGTTACTTAAATTCTGCGAAACACGTTGGGTGGAGCATTTAGAATCTCTTTCTTTATTTAACGGTTTATTCCCAATGATCTGTACAGCGTTGGAAAAGCTTGATACTGAAAATTTAAGAAGTGATTTATCAAACCCACATGCTTTGTTGACTGCAATCCAATCACCTCAATTTGTGATTGCTATGGCGACACTAAAGCCAATTTTTGCGTTATCAAAACACATAAGCCTATGTTTGCAGCAAATAGACTGTGATTTGAGCAGCTGCGTTGCTTATGCAAATAGTTTGTATGCTGAAATTAGGGAAATGCGTAAGGATTCTGAACAATCGTTTAAACTAATTTTTGCATCAGTTAAAACAATAGCCGCAGAATTAGATTTAGAAATCAAAACTCCGCGTTTGGCGAAACGGCAAACTAATCGCGACAATTATGAAGGCGAACCGGAAGAATTTTACCGCAGATTAATTTATATACCATTTTTAGATCATTTTTTGGACCAAATCAATGAACGATTTTTAAAACATCGAGAGCTGCTTTCCAAAATTGACAAAATTTTGCAAATAAATGCATAAATCTTGACGTTATTGAGATGCAGGAGACTGTTCGTGTTTTAGAAAAGCAATGGTCCGCTGATGTAGCAGATCCCGATGATTTCGTTGCTGAATTTAGAATGTGGAAAAGGTTAAAAATCTTTTCTTCAGATTATATTTTCTAACTAAAGTTTTGAATATATTTTCAGGAATTGGTTAATCAAACACAGAGATCCAAAACTTTTTTAGACGCGTTGAATCGTTGCGATGCAAAAATTTTCAAAACAGTGCATCGTTTTTTAATGATTGGAGCAACAATCCCTATATCTGTCATTTCAAGTGAACGCTCGTTTACCTCACTTCGCAGGCTTACAACATATTTAAGAAATAAAACTGGAGAAGCACGCCTGAACGGAATGGCTCTCTTGAATATCCATAGAGATATAGACGTGACGGAGGAAGAGATTTTAAATGTTATGGCCCAAAATCAAAGAAGATTAGACTTCAATTTGTGAATAAAATAATGAAACATTGTCTTTTTACTTAAAACACCCTTAATTAAAATTTCGAATTGTGTTGGGTTTGTTTGTTTATTTTAGAATGTTCCCTGTTAAATACGTTTTTTCTTACAAATATGCCTTATAAACTTACATTTTTGTCCGTTGCGCTTGACAGTTTGATATCGAATCAAAAATTCGTAAAACGCACAGATTTGACAGTCGTTTACTCAATACAGAGTGCTGCCATTGCGAAGGAGTAAAAATAAATGCGCAAAACGCGACTTTCAATGCGCTTGTCGCCTTACAGAGTTGCTTTTTTTCATTAACGAGCGTTTTCACTTGCGCAACGCCTTACAGAGTAACCCCCCTGATACTTGTCTTCGACTCATCAGGTCACAAATCCCAAATTAGCCACGAACCTCCTCCGAGCTTCTGACCCATCCTTTACGTCCCAGGAAGTACGCGACATATTTACAGAGTTGTTTCTGCACTCTCTCCACTTGTCAATGAGACAGCCGGTATGAGGAGACCAAACCAATGAAAAATACTCTGAAATCGGACGCACCAAGGTCGAGTACAGCCTTACAAACGTATCAGTATTCCTGAAGTCATTACCACATCTGAATATGAACCCAAGTGTCCTGTATGCCTGTGATGTAATTTTGTCAATGTGCCCGGCGAAATTTAGTGCATTGTCAATCATGACACTAAGATCTTTTACTACTGTGACTTCTTCTAGCTGATGATCAGCGATACGACGACGACGACTGAAAGACCGTGACAAGAACATCACCACGCACTTTTTTAAATTTAAACTCAATTTATTTTCGTCGCACCACTCCTCAAGTCTATCAAGGTCTTGCTGTAATGCACTAATATCATCGACAGTGCTTATCTTCTTGAAAATCTTGAGGTCAGCAGCATATAGTAAAAATTCCGACGATATTTTGTCCCCAATGTCGTTGACAAATATGCTAAACAACACTGGCCCAGGATGGGAACCCTGTTGGACACCGGACAACACTTTAAACTCGGACGACACATAGACATTGACTCGCACCTGCAGGAATCTCCCAGTCAAGTACGAGTTAAACCAATTAAATACATATCCCGCCACTCCGTAGCGATCCATCTTCGCTATTAAGAGCTCATGATCCACCATGTCGCAGGCTTTGCTGAAGTCCGTGTAGATAGTGTGAACTGTTTCACCCTTGTCCGACGCTCTCAGCACGTAATCGACATACAGGTAAAGGCTTGTAGCCGTAGACCTGCCGCCAAAGAACCCGTGTTGCTTGGTCGAGATCGTATTCTTGAAGGCGAAATTCACCTGCTGCAAAACAAGTTTCTCAAACAACTTTGGCATTGCCGGCTGTATGCATATTGGCCTGTAGTTGGATACCTCAGATGTCGACCCTGCCCATCTCCAGTGATTTACTAAAAATGTGGGTTATTGGTTCGGCAAGTCTGACTGCACAGCTCTTCAGTAATATGTTCGGTATTCCATCTGGTCCGGCTCCCTTCTTTCCATCTAGTTTGCACATTTCCTCAAACACTTCATTGAAGCGGATGGTGAGTTAAGATACTTTCACATCGTAGCTAGTCGATGTTTCCACAGCTTGAGCTGTGGGCATTGGTCCCCCATTATCATAAACTTTCTCCGCATAGATGCTGCCAAAGAACGACGCAAACAGATTGCTCACTTCCCCACCCGTCGTAGCTACACTGTCTTTCCACGATACGGAGGATGGAATATCTATATTGTTCCGTCTCCTGCTTTTGATGAATTTCCAAAACTGACTCGAATACACCCGTACAAGCTCCTCCTAGGCGCTGTAACATCCTTTGCCGATTCTTTTGCATTCCCACCGCAACCGACGAAAAACATTTTAAGCGTAACTGGTTTTTAATCTCTTGTATGTTGCATGCGCATCCTTTTTCTGCTGTATTTTCCCTAACAGCTCCCTAGAGAACCAGCATGGATAATTGCTTTTCCTGTTTGTATGGACAGGAACAAATTGCACAATTCCATCGTTAATTCTCTCGTATAGCAAGTTTATCTTGTCATCCAGTGATACTAACTTATACAGTTCAATCCAGTTACTCCTCAAAAAGAAATAATTCAATCCCACGTAGTCCGCCTTCTTGAATGTATAAGTCGGCGCCACGCTCACTTTTAGGTTGGCCTTAATCTCAGCACGTATACATATAGCCGGGTGGTGCTTATCTTCATCAATAATAGCCTCGGTACTGTCCACACATACTTCAACGCTGCTGAAGCATAAGTCAAGCGTACGATCATTTACATTACGAATTACATCATACTGTTGACAGTTAGCCACACTCATCTCACTGTATACAATATTTGCACATTCGTCTTGAGGACAGCTACTGGTTAGATTATAGTCGCCAACGATAATCACTGCACAGTTGGGATATTTCTCCTTCAAATACGAAATTGTCTACAAATGACTCGCATACTTATCCAACGACGACAGTGGTGGAAGATACACACAGCCAACTAATAGATCTCCCTCAGTAAATTTTACTTTAATAAAAACTTGCTCGACACTACTACAGTTAGTTGGCAGTAGCTTAGCATTAATACTACGCTTCACCGCAATGAAAACACCTCCACCTCTCGTGCAATTGCTTGTTTGATTGTTTCTATCTTTCCTAAATATTAAATACGTATCGTCTACCAATTCACTATCTGATACTGATTCATGAAGCCATGACTCGCTAACACAAATGAAGTCACATTGATGTCCTGCTGATGAGATGAGGAACTCTTTTAATTTTGTTCTTAATCCTCGAGTATTTTAGTATATATGTAACTTACGAATCTTTAGGAAAAATCTGCTTATCGACTATCCTCGGCACCCCATTAATGTATCTAACTGCCTTGCTGTTATCTCCGCTCTCAGTTAGATTATCAAGCTTCGTACGTAGATTCCTGAGATGCTCTTGTTGTGCTCTTGTTAGGTTCCCCTTAAATGAAATGCCAGACTCATCAGCTGTCTTGATATGCAATAGACTCCTAGCATCTGCTGCAGACTCTGTAGTTAGTAATAGCGGACGAATCTTACCTACCACAGGACGACCGAGTCTACGGAGACCGAGTTTCGGACCAACCTCTGACATCTCCTGTGGTAATGAAGCGACAACCTTCTCTAAATCATCCAGACGTCGATCATAGCCTACCGGCTTCTCAGACTCCGGCACGTTGAAAGCAATAATCTCTCGTTCTCGCTTATTGCGATCATTTATCTCCGATATTATAATGTTGGGATCCACATTAAGTGCATCGAAGGATGTTAATTTATTCTCGACAGCGCCGACTCTCTTTTCTAATTGCTTAAAATGCTGCGAGATTGCTCTGTTGTTCTCTGCCAACTTGTTCAAGTCAGGCCGAATCCCTGCGACGCTGGTCTGAATATTTTCAATTGTTTTCTTGAACGGTGCTAGATATTTCTCAAACATTTTCTCCAACTCCGATTTGGTTGTTGATAACGGCAAATTATTGTCGTCCGCATCACTGTCATTGACGGCCTCAATAATACTAACCTCTGAGTGACAACCAGAGCATCGAGAGTCAATACGGCCAGTTTTCCGAAACGCAGCAGCAATTTTCTTGAAACCATCATCACTCAAGTCGCTGAATTTCTAGTGGAACCAATTTTTACAACTATTGCAGCTAATACTTCCTGAGTTTCCTCTTATAATCTTGGAGCAAGTTATACACTAGGATGGGTCGATGCCGAACTTTTTTCGATTCGGGATTTCTAATAGTGCGGAAAAGTTGCCTTAGTACTTCCTGATTCCAATGCAACTTTTTGTTTTGAGATCGGATTGCATCTTCAACCGAAACTCCGGCCTTGAAATTTCGGAAATTCGACTAAAATCGTGAAATTGTCTACCTAGCGCCTGAAATACGCATCTCATGGCAAAATGTATAAAACAAAAGTTATTTGTCACGTCATTTGCTACCGAAAATGCGGCCCGCCACAGCGCAAGGTGAAAATCGATTTGCGGCCACACTTCTTGACGTTGATTTCGCCGAGTGCTATCACCCACATTCATTCACCTACGCCAAAGAACACGTCATTATTTTGTTTTTTCAGTATTTTTTGACTTCTCTTATGTTTTGTGTTTTTAACTCTTCGAATATGTCTGCTTCGTTTATTCCACGCAAATCGTTGCAGTAAATTACTCCTTTGCTTATATTTAGTGGTTTGTGGAATGAGACACTAACTGAGATATTGTTATGCATTGAGGTAAGTTTAAGTAGTTTGTTTGCTTGAGTCGTATTTTTTGTTTTTACAAACAATGTGCCGGCGCGTGTCTTTTTGCAGCTTTCTACTTCACCATCACATGTGTAGTCTATAATTTTTTAATGATAAATGGAGATATTCCATTGAAAGATTCATTGTCCGTTCTAGTTATGATTAGGAATTTGGATTCATTTAAATTGGGAGGGTTTCTCCTCCAAATGTCAGGTGGGTCAAGCATATTGTATGTCAACCAATGGTCATTTGTGTAGTTTTACATGTATTTTGTTATTTTATTTTCTTTTCCCTCTTGGTTGAGCGTTTGTTTAACACTGCGATTGCTTGTCACTTGATAGTTAGCGAAAACCAGTTTTTGTATGTAGCGATGTAGGGCAGACTGCAATTAGCATACACGTCTGTCTACCTTGAGATTCGCGCTAGTACTGAAAATATTGTCTCAAATTAGTCACCTGATAGAAAGCAGGTCACAAAACTTAAATAAATTCTTATTTTCCATTTTGAATATACTAACACTTCTCTTCTAGAGATAATCATAGATATTAAACAGCTCTCAGTTATTATATTTTCTAAGCAACTAAAACACGTAAAAGTTAAAAAAAAAAGTCTAAATAAATTTCGTTACTATTGTGATTCAAAGTTCAAATTTAATTTTTATTTTTACTGGTATATACGGATAACGCTTTTGGACTGCGTTATATTTGTTATCGACATGTTTATTTTCATTCCGGTTTTATATAAATAATTGATACAGTGTTTATATGATTTACAATATTATCAAGATATCTTAACACTTTCTACACGGCACATTTTGTCTATGTTTCTATGCAGTTGTTTTAGGAAGAACTATAAATAACAATACATTTATTTATTTATACGGAGTTGGAGTTGAAGATGCAATCCGATCTCAAAACAAAAAGTTGCATTGGAATCAGGGAGTACTAAGGCAACTTTTCCGCACTATTAGAAATCCCGAATCGAATAAAGTCCGGAATCGACCCACCCAATTATACACGTGTTTACTCGACGCCATTGTTGCCACATCAAATTACCAATTTTGAACGTATGTTGTGCTCAGAGAACGTCTATCATAGAGAAGGTTCACGTTTCAAATATCGTAACTTTTCGAAGGGGTACTCGGCAGAGATGGTCCAGTTTCACCACAGACAAATTATAAGCGTGTTTCACCACGAAAATAGCAGAATTGAGCATTTTCAGTGTTAAATGAGAAAAATAATGCTAATTCCAATGTTAACAAATTTACGC
>NW_017537332.1:101305-105356 GCF_001853355.1 Bactrocera latifrons
TTTATTTCACGCTCAGCTCTGTTCATACGAAAATGTTAAAATTTCTCCTGCCGAGCTGGCAGTGGTGAAACTGGCTCATCTCGACCGAGTTAGCCAAAAATATTTTTACGATCTCCGCGCCGTGAACCTTCTCTATGATAGACGTTCTCTGTTGTGCTCTTCATAATATTTGCACTCTTTTTAATGCGGAATCACCTGCCAATATAGCAATAGAAGTTGAAGAAGTTGATGCTAGTAATACTGAAACCATAGGAAATGCGAATCAAACCAATATGTATTGCTAAACGTTTAAAAGATCAAATAAAAAACAGTATGATTACTTTATAAACATATAAGTCTATTTAATAAAAACTTTTAATTTTTCACATTTTCACATTTTTTTGATTAAAATTCACATTAATGATATAAAGCCTTAGTCTGTTGCACATGTGTATACATATCTATATATGTAAGTATTATATATGTAATAAAAAGTAAAAACTATCACATCAACACAAAATACGTTTTGAAATCAAAATAATTCATTTAAACTATTACTATAATAAATAAACAATTATCAGTAGGTATTAAAAAATAAGTAATGGACTTCAATGTCAATAACTAAAATACAACATTTTTATTGGTCGGGCCGTTCAATTTCTAGCATTTGCTTTGTTAGATCTAATTTTGCAAATTTTAGTTTTATTTTGTCCATATCAATCCTTTTTTTGTGTTCGAGTTTTTTAACAGCCAATTTATATTTTCTTTTACCCATTTTATGGTTTTTTTCATACATTTTGAAATCACCTTTAGGTTGTCATTAATTTCAGACAACACTTTTAATGAACCTTTGTGATAAGCGATTTGGTTATCCACCTGCTTATTTAAAAGACTCTTTTTTTTTGCGGAGCGACTCTTTGACGTGAGCAATGTGGCATTTCATCCACTGGTGTTGGCTCATTCTGTCGGATTTCGTCGGTTGTGATGTCTGACCCACTTGGTTGCGTTAACCGTGCTGCACTAAATTCTAAGGTGCCGCTTATTCCACTGACGGATATTTCCATTGCCAGAAGCTCACTAACCTGCTCCTCCAACGGTGTTAAGGAGCAATAATTAAGTAATATGTGCTTCAAAATTTTATAATTAATCGTTTTTACCTTTTTCCATTTTAAAACATCGCACGATGGTGGGCCCGCAGCATTAAGGTCACATACCAACTTTTTCCATAAATTATTTGCAGCATTTTTCTCGTCCACAGTTTTCAGTTGTCCTTTGGAAAGTTCCGAATGTGTTTTCATATAATTAATTAAAATTTCGATTTGGGTTGGGTTTGTTTGTTTATTTTTAGAATATTCCCTGCTAAATAAATTTTTTTTTATTAAAACTACAAATATGCCTTATAAACTTATATTTTTTGTCTGTTGCTCATGCCAGTTTGATGTCGAATCAAAAATTCGCAAAACGCGATTTCCAATGTGCTTGTCGCCTTACAGAGTTGCTTTTTTTCATTAACGAGCGTTTCCACTTGCGAAACGCCTTACATAGTAACCCCCCTGGTAATATTAATGCCATAAACCCTGTTGGTATAAGCGGCAACGTGAACGCTCACTGGGGACCTTCTTCGGCGGTGGTTGGACCGAAAGATATAACATCAATGGCAGGTTAAGTTACTGGGTGGGAAGAACCATCGCTACCTCCGCACCGCCGCAATATTCCCAACTATGACGACGGGACATCATTGTCGGGACAACAGTCACGTATACCTGGTGGGAGTGGTTCTCATTGGAAGGATATATCAGATCCACTGAATAGGCATTTAACGCGAAACACTGTAGGCAATCAGAACACGACGAATGCAGGCGGTAGCCTGGGTAATAGCTCTGGCAATGGATTGGGAAATAATCCAATCGTAATAAATGCGTCAGTCGTTGGCGGTAGTGCCAACAACCCTATAAGCAGTGTAGGTCCGCAAGGACGACTTAGTTCAGGTGTTGGTCCTGGTGTTGGTGTTAATCAGCATAAACCTGATAATTCTATGTGGGTCCATGCCACTAACTTAAATGTAAGCTCACGTAACACCACTTCTTGGGGTGATGAAGTCAATCATAATGTGGGCCCAAATTCAGGCGTTAATTGGATGGATGATAAAACTACTACTGGTATAGTACAGCTAGACGTTAGTGTTGGTGGAGCTAATTCTTGGAACGATTCACCACCGTCTTGGAGTAAGAACCAAAATAAAATATCAGGTAGTACTTCTGGCTGGGGTGCAAGTGGAGGTAGCGATGGTACAGACTTGCCATCTGTCTGGAATACTCATGCTGCCATTGTTGGCAAAACTCTGCAAAAAATAGGTGGTGTTAATGTTAGTAACTTGAACAGAGATGTGATAAAACAGAGTAACCAGTATCGTCTTCTTGTGGGAAATGGCTTTAAAAAGGAAGATGTAGAACGAGCCTTAATTAATACCAATATGAACATCGAGGAGGCTGCTGATTTACTTCGTGCTCCTATATCTACAGATTGGAGACGACACGAAGAATCCCTGGGTTCTTATAGTGATCACACAAACACTGGGGGCACTTTTGCGGGACGCTATCCCTCATCGGCCTCACAGTCTAATGTGCCTTTCCCTCCGGTAAGTCATAGTATGCATTAAATTTATTCTACCTCTTGTGTTTACTCGTATGTATTAATATTTACGTTTGTGTGGTTATTTATTTGTAGAATATGTTGAACAGTATGAGCAGCAACGGTGCTGGTGTTAGTGGTAATAACACAAATATAGCAGCGCTCAATTCCATACAATCACTTCCAGTGCAAAAGTATTTGAATCCAGTACCACACCACGTTCTAATGTCCCACAAGCTATGAATACTGCTGTTACTTTTAGTCCAGGGGTCGCTAATGTCTCAGCGACTGTAAATTCAACTTCAAGTAGTAACAATCAATCATCTGCTCAACAGCTGCGTGTACTTGTGCAGCAAATTCAACTAGCTGTTCACAGTGGATACTTGTCTAGCTAAATCATATCAGAACCTTTACCATCCTCAATGCTTGTACTTTTATATCAATTATTGACAAATATTAAGGTAAATTTATGTTAATACATTTTTTTAAGAATGTGTTTATTATACGATTTTTAGCATCTTCAAGTGGCGCAGTACTCCAAAAYTTACAAAATCAAATAAACGCACATCAAGTGTTCATATTGAACCAAAGCAGCAGCAGTCCATACCACAAAATACGCAACAACACGCTACAGCACATGCCAATAATTCTAACATGGAATATATTAGGCAACATGATGCCATAAGTGAGTTGCAGGGAAAATTTTCGGAAATGATTTTAACTTAGGCTAGCTAAGTTTTTCACATAAATTTCTTTGTTTTTATTCTATATTTTTTTGTATAAATGCAGCATAGCAGCTATCCGGGAGGTCCAAACACACAGTCAAAACTTATTACTCAGTGGAAACTTACTGAGAAAGATCTAACGTCAGATAGCACAGATTTTTAAGAGCTCTAGGAACAACAAAACAAAATTTATCAGGTGTTGGTCCTGCAAAACGATGGGTAAGCATTTTAAAATAATAAAATTTTTTCCATATTGAGTAGGTCATGTCATATTTAGAACTTGATCGACTGGACGAAATATTGGAGATGGATGGCCGGATTCATAAACTGAAAATAAGAATAAAGAYTGGTCTGTTGCTCAGCCTACACCTGCTGCCACGTACACTGATTTAGTTCAAGAGTTTGAACCAGGAAAACCATGGGAAATTTTTGCATATAATAATACATACATACGTTAACCCACTATTTCATGTCTTTATATTACGCACGTGGTTAAAATTATCAACTGTACGGCATAAATAAATTAATAATATATTTATACATATAGAAAGTTTTATACAATTATATATTTTTCCTTATATAGTTACGAATTATAAAAAAACCAACCATTAGCGTTGTATTATAGTTTTTATTATTATTATTATCATGGAGTCATACATAGTAATAATATGGGAAATTATAAATGTAAAAAAATAGCGTAAGCATATCTGGTCACG
>NW_017537332.1:105931-107228 GCF_001853355.1 Bactrocera latifrons
TTTATGCAAGGGAAAAGAGAAAACACAGACAAATAATTTTTTGCTGCCAGGTCTGTTCTAAATATTAAAAAAGTATGGAAAACAGAGATAAATAAAAAACTGGGTTAATTGGTAATTTTTATAAAGATTAAAGACATCGTAAACAAAATTTTTAATTATATAATACGTGCACCATTTCAGCATGAAACTTATTTTTCGCAATTCGTGGACTATGCGCTAAACTCGGCTTTCAGAGTCCACTCTGCAGGAAGATAGTTAGGCRCATAGAACTAATAGAAGTTATGGTAACGGTATCTGATAAATAACGTATGATGTGTTTTTATAAATGCCATACTTACRCTTTAAAAAATAATGTAAAAACTGAATCCGAAAAAACCAAATCGCGCATTCATGTGTAATTTGATTAATAATTCGAATACAAAAACTCTAATGATCAGTTGACATGGGAATTTTCTTTTAAAGAAGTTTCAATTCAGAAGATAATGAAACGAAAGGATCGAATGCGTCAGTATTTTGCCAAAATAAGAAACAATGATTACCTCTCCCTCTAAAAATAACATTATCGAGTGTTGCAAGCAACTTAACATAAATATTTTTTATATTGCATTTGTGTTGTTCTACAAAAGGCGCACTATAAATTATAGCAGACGTTAAGCTAAAARTATTTCTATTATTATTGTTTATTATTATTGTTTACACGTAATTTATCAGGGGAGGATGGAGTCATGAAACGAATGGCGCGCTGTTGTTAACTCGGCTATAATTACATAAGCACTGTCTACGCCAATTAAGAAGAAGGATGGAGTCGTGTRTAGAAGTTTAGAAGAAGAAGTAAGGAAAGTTCTCTGATCGCCATTCACTTGGGAGTGGCCAGAAATGATCTTTTACATATGACTCAAGCAGCTCACGACTTCCGGTCTTTGACCAAGTATCCTCTGGGTATCCTAAGAACATCCGTTTGAAGGCGAGCTAAAGTGASAAGGCGAAATATATTTATAAAAAACCACCCCCAATGAAAGGAAACAACAAGCCTCGGATGAGTGACCCCCCTTTTGATGACGACCATGGCAAACGAATTAAGGACTATGATTTGAGGGTATGCACCTGGAATGTCCGGTCCCTTAATTGGTAAGGTGCCGCTGCCCAGCTGGCTGATGTCCTCGTAAAAATAAATACTGACATCACCGCTGTCCAAGAAATGCGATCGACGGGACAAGGACAGAGACGAGTAGGTCCTTGAGGCATTTACTCCAGTGGCCATATAAAGGAGCGCTAGTTTGATGTGGGATTCGTGGTG
>NW_017537333.1:0-6176 GCF_001853355.1 Bactrocera latifrons
CGTAAGAATTTCTTTTAGTTTCTCAAATGCCTTTCGTCCTTCTATATCTAATTCAACGGGTATTTTCTTCGAYTGGTTTGCGCTTACATTGCCATTTACACCCCTCAGRAATTTTGTGAGAGGTTTTGCTACGTCAGCGTACCCCTTAATGAATCTTCTATAATATCCTGTCAGACSCAAAAACGCTCGGAGACTTCGAACAGTATTCGGTTCTTCGTACTGAAGGATAGCTTTCACTTCTTCTTGTCGGGTGAAATTTTAAGCCCATCCCTTGATACAACGAATCCTAAAAATTCCGTTTCTTCTCTAAAAAACTTCGATTTTCTAAATTTACCTTCATGTTTGCATTATTTAGTAAAGTTAAAATTTCTTGAAAATGCTTTAGGTGTTCGTTTTCATTTTCTGAATATATTATTATATCGTCGACATAGACATGACATGTTTTCCCTATTTTGGATCGTAACACATCATCTATGGCTCGTTGGAAAATACTTGGCGCATTTTTGAGGCCAAATGGCTTGCGACAAAATTCGTATTTTCCATTATTGATGTCAAAAGCTGTTTTTTCCTATCTTTTTCGTGCAGTAGAATTTGCTGGAAACCCGATTTGAGATTTAGCGTAGTGAAGTGGCCTTGCCTAAATTCGATAAGATAACTGAGGTATCCCGTAGGGGATATTCGTCATTGCCAGTTATGTTATTTAATTTTCTAAAATCTATGACTAGTCTTTTCTTTTTTTGGCCGTTGGCGTCTATACCCTTCTTGTCCACTACCCATACAACAACCCTGTATATATAATAGGGCGACTTGGAAGGGTGGATGATTCCGTTTCTTAATAAATCATTAATCTCTTTATTAATAAATTCACTTACCGCCATTGGGTAAGGATAGCTTTTACTATAAACGGGTTCGTCCGTCGATGTGCTTATAGTAGCTATTACGTTTGTATTGTATGTTAATTTGACGTTTGGGTCCGCAAAAACTTTCTCATTTTTACTTAATATTTCGTAAAACCTGGCCTTTACATATGAAGSCAGGTAATGCTCTAACTCCAATTGATTCACCTCCGCGAGACTTCTAAATTTTAACGGTTCTATGCCGTTGTTTGTATCAATAATTCCACCTATTTGTTTAACAAAAATGGTATCCTATAATACCATCGAACGATTGAAGTTCGGGTAATATATAAAAGTACGAGTACTTGTGGAACACGTTTATTAGACCTTTTTTATCTACGATCAATTTACTGTTTACTGTCTTTAAGATAAATGGTTTTCCAAGCTTTTTAATCCCTTTTAAAAATGTTACCTTCTTAATATAATTCTTGGCACTACCTGTGTCCAAGAGAAATCTAAGCAGCTTATCATTTAAGCGCTTTTCTATATATGGCAGCCGCGATTCTAATCTAAAAAATTGCATTCGTCTGTTTCGACGTGATTAATGCTCTGCATTTTGTTGGGTACTTGCTGTGTACCATCGGCAGGTCTGTTTTTCACCTGTGTTGGGCTTTCCCCTAAACCGTTAAAAACGTTTGATCTGCTTTTATTGTAGTTATTTACTGCTTTGCCATTTTGGAAAGAAGTATTACCCGGTGTTCTCCTTACAAATCGGGAAGTGCTTAGGTCAACCTCCATTGGCACAGGGGTTTGATTTTTATTATTTCCCTGATTCGTTGTATTAGATGCACTTTGGTAGTACGGAGAGTAATTGTATCTTTGTATCTTGTGTTGGGAGTTTTCGAAAGCGTTTACGAAAGCATATCGGGCATTATTTGACACAAGTTCTTGGGCTAATGCCAGCGCGCTAGGCAGGTTTCTTGGTTTTGAAAAAACAATATATTACATAATGGTTTATTCAACCCAGATATAAAAACACGAAGCGCGTCACTACGGTATTTGTCCTTAAGTGATGTAATTAGTTCTAAATTTCCCTCGTGAGACATAATTATTTTGTTTATGATAAGAGTTCAATTTTTCTCTACCTCCTCATAAAATTTGGTGACACTGGAGGGGCCTTGTCTTAAAGTCGATAACTCCTGTTCTATTAGGTAAATTGGTCGCTTATTTACGAACGCGAAGTCAAGTATGGCTATTATAGCTTGAAAATTTAATACCGTGTTAAAGGAGGCCAACGTGGCATCAGCACGACCTACAACTTTGTTTCTTACAATTGCAACGGCTTGATAACATTTAGAGCTAGCTCCATAGGGCGCAAATAGTTTGTGTGCGGTGAATGCCGCTTGCCTCCACGGAGATGAACATTCTCTAATGATACCCTGGCTCAGCATATCTCTCATTTGCCTATTAATTTCCTCTTCATGGATTTGGGGATATCTATATATTTTAGAATATATTGGTCTGTCATGTTGTATTTCATGAGTATGGGTTAGCGAATGCCCCTCTTCAAAAAATAAGTCTGAGTTTTCGTTTATCAGTTTTTCCAACAAGGATTTTCCTCTGTATTCATATCTACCTCCGTTTATTTTTCTAACACTTCTTCATTGGGTAGTGAAATATTGAACGTTTGTATTTCATTATATTGAAATGGACAACTTTCAATGAATTCAGTTTTAATGTTATTTATTTCGACGTATCCTTCATGTAGATTAATAATTGCTGAGAGTGGCTTTAAAATATTTTGACCCATTATAGCATCAAACTTTTTATTCTTAAAAGTAGTTAATTTCCAACACATACAATTTTTTTCATTAAATTCGATTGGCAGAGGAGTTATAATTTCCTCATTAATACTAAAAATTCCGTTATAGTGTTAAAAGTTAATGGTTTTATAAGTCGTTTGCGTTGATATTGTGGTAAAAGATTTTTATTGAGTAAAGAAGGATGAATCCCGAAGTCCCAACGTCCTTATTGCGGCTGGGGCTGGTACTTGTATCTTATTTCTAACATATCTTTCAAATATAAATCGTTGCATCGGTATGTTGTTGTTGAAAAGGGGAAGAATTAGTTCTACTCCCTTAGAAAGGGTGATAAGTCTTTGCCCGTATACTCTTTTATTCTCGACGCTTCTTTTATTAACTACGAACCCGTTAATTGTGTGGGTTGGTTTACTCGGTTGATACCGACGCAATCTTTATTATTAATTTTTATATTAACACCGTCGTAAACTTTATTATTAATCTTTTAGATTAATACCGGTATTCTTATGATTACTTGCGAGGATTTCTGACTGCGCCACTTTCGTAAGTAATTCCTAACGGTTTAAATTTTTATTCAAAATACCTTTATTATTGAACTTTTCATTTCGGTTGGTTCTTAAGAACTAACTACAGTCTATAAAAACTACTTATATTTATATGGTTCTTAAATTCTCAAATGCAGACTCAGCACAACGTCAGTTGAACTCACTCATATGTTTATGAAATCAATTAAGTCAAGGAAATCGATCGTTACACTAAAATTATTAATATAAACAAAAACGGAAGTATCGAATTACTATTGCAATGAATTTTGGTTGTTGTATATAAAGCAAAGTTAATTAGGTTACAACTTTGCTGCGCAAGCAAACAATTGAATTTGTAAGTTCGGAAATCAATAAATTTGATCGGTCTGCAGTTTCATCGTGTTTGTTTGTCATTTGCCCCAATTTATTGGAAGCGAGTTGAACGACTCATTGGAATGGGAAGTGGACGTAACTTGCGCGCACCGACTGGAACGTATGGCTGGAATTGAAAAAAAAAGAATTGCTCCGAAGGAAGCTGTAATAGGAGTGTGGTACTTATAACCTTGCACCTGATTTTGCTGAAAAGTATTTTAAAATATACCACGACTTCTTAATAATGCCATTGAATGCAATTGGAAGTCAAGCAAGTATTATATTAGGAAAATTTTAGGGTTCCACTTTTATCAATGCTCAAATTAAAAAATTATAAAATATAACTATCTGACCCCGCAGGCGTTGTCCTGCCTAATATTATGTGTTTTGAAATGAAAGGAAAGTTGATTTTTTATTGTGTTGAAAATTATTTATTTGCGGTTTACGTTCCGGCGCGTAAATGTAAGGAGAAGATGGTTTTAAAACTCGTGAACACGACACGTATATCTGGCCGTGGGAAAAACATTGCATCTCCAGATTTACGCCACACTCTTCTAGCGACTATCCTTGTGTCCTGTTGATTGTAGTGTAAAGTGGGAGCGGCCCGCCCTAACACGTTTAATATTATATATGTATTGTACATATCTCGCAAACCATTAAAGCTATAACCACCAAACTTTTTTCTTACTCAGGACTCGGGTGGGGGTTGTAATTTCATGCCTTAATCCATATGTCACAATTTTAAATACCGTTTGATTCTTTCATTTTTATTATGTATATAACTCAGATAAATGTAGTAAAGAAGCTATTATATTGTTCACCTAACGGTTGTATGTGTCTCCTAAAACAAATCGAGATAGATATAAGGTTATGTATGTATAAATGAACAGGATGACGAGACGAGTTCAAATCCGAGTGACTGTCTGCCTGCCCGTCCGTCCGTCCGTGCAAGCTGTAACTTGAGTAAAAATAAGGTATATTTATGGAAATTTGTGGACGTAATCGGAGCACTTCCACACTCACAAAACATCATTAATCGATAAAGTTTAAAGTGAAATAGATAGATTGTCGCAGGGAAATGTTCCCGGTTTCCTCCTGAATCGCCGTTTTTTTCAATAATTTTTTTTTCAGCGAGTGAGTGAAAAAAGTAAGCATCACAGCGTTTTAGTCTACTTGGGCGTTTTGAATTTGCACATCTACTTAACAAAGAGGCAAAATTTTAAATTTCGTTTAAAACTTTCACTTTCTAGCACGCAAACCAAGAAGTAATTAATGTAACGGTATAAAACTTTGAACTAATAATTTTTTTAAACTATGCTACCTTCTTACAAAATTGTCGCAATCCAACCAAACTGTATGTACCGAATATGTGGGCCAATCCTACCCTGAGCTTCCATATACCTAACATAAAGTTTTTTCAATTTCCGGGTGACTTTATTCCGCTTATATCCAATATTTGAGTTATCTCATGAAAAATGTCAGTGTTTTACTCATAACACTGTATCTTTGTTCCTAAAATTAGTCAAAAACGTGGCATAGCCATACTAATAATATTAGGATTTTCTAAATTCGGCTGAATTTTAGGTTGAATTTCATAAAACCTATAATATCGGGCCGATATTACCTCAACTAACATATATTACATATAATGATTTTCGTTTTTCTAACAAACCAAATGCCGAAAATGTTGCTCATATATTATACATAAGTAAGTATAAAATATAAAATTGCTTGAATTCCAATCCTCTATAAACAAGCATTTCTAGAGACAACCGCTTCATTAAAAAAAACAACCAATGGAAATTTATATTTACAGATGGGTCAAAAAATAATAATGAAACATCTTTTGCAGTAGTCCATGAATGGTGACCTGATAGTTAGCGGAATCTTACTACGTAGATCAAACGTCACCGTACGAGGCTGGCATTCAAGCTGTCCTAAGTGCATTGCAAAGTAAAAGCGGTTTCAAAATGTCCCCTTCAGCTATTTATTCCATGCCCGAAAAAACGAATCAGAAGTGAGACCTTCTCAAAAAAGTCGAATATGAATGGAGAAAAGAAATTGGTCACTGCAGAAACATAAATCCAGGCAAACATGTAATGATGCTATCAACCAATACCACAGCGATAATGAACAAATATTTTATAAGACTTGGGCACACTCGCCTTACACGTCTTTACTTGAGGAAGAAGGAGGCACAGCCAACCAGCCATATTTGCAACACATCCCCTTAAACACCCATATCCTTTAGGAATGCCAATCCTTAAACCTGCACTGATCCACCGTATTTCACCAAGATCCCGAAACGAAGACAATATTTTCAATTATTTAAACTTTCAAATATTCATAAATTAATGTAAGTTAAATATTATGTAACCAAATGTAGCAGATAGCCCTAGTTGCTAGAGCTTTTTTCACAATTTCAATTATAATAAATAATAATAATGGCTAGGTCATGTTGTCCGGATGGACGAAAACGCTCCAGGTCTGAAAGTATTCGACGCAGTACCCGCCGGGGGAAGCAGAGGAGAGGAAGACCTCCACTCCGTTGGAAGGACCAAGTGGAGAAGGACCTGGCTTCACTTGGAATATCTAATTGGCGCCACGTAGCGAAAAGAAGAAAC
>NW_017537333.1:6189-8000 GCF_001853355.1 Bactrocera latifrons
GTCGTAATTTTTAGTAAACAAATGAGGTTCAAACGAGAGTAAAATGTAATTTTTAAAATAAAGATTTTTTAGGTAATAAATCTACTAAAAGTGTAAAATGTGGATTTATTTAAAAGTTTATAGTGTAAATTAATTAATTTAAAGTGAAAGATGTGAATAAAGCGTGTTTAAAGTGGTGAAATAGCCACTTGAAATGTCCGAATTTTGCGAATTTTTTTACTTTGAGGTCGAATATCTCCTAAACTAAGCGTTTGCGGTACCTATAACCCTATTATATTTATATATTTTTTGATCAGGAGAACATCCACTTTCCAACGGTACCTTCAAATCGCGGTGCCAAAGAAATCGGAATTGTGCCCGCATCGCTTAATATTTATCAAAAGAAAACATTGTCATATAGTATTTTGAAATAAAAGCCGTCATTTTTCCATATAATAGAAATAATGGATGCATTTTTTCATTTGTTAATTCGATTTTCAGGTAAAATTAGATTCAGTGTTTTATAAAAAATTGTTTGTTTACATTTTTTTCCCTTTGTAGTGTCTAAATCAGCTGTGACAATGTAATCGATTTTCAATGCTGCCAAGTAGATGGCGCAAAATCAGAGTCGCACAGAACGATTTAACGTGGATTAGTTTCAAATCATTTCAATGAAGTATGTATTTGTATGGCGAAATCTTGATAAATTTATAAGAGTAGTGGGATAAGCCACTCAACAGCCGAAATCGTGTGATTAAGTGTCGGTCTGAACATGGTATAAGAGCTATTTTTTGCATATATAAATTTTGTTGAATAATATTTCTTCTAAAAAGATAGGCTAAAATCCTCTTGGATCCAAATGGTTTAACCGTTTATCTAGCGAATTGTGAATTATACATAGTTTAAAATTTCATGTTACATTTAAAACTAAAAACACGTCTTATTCATATTATTCTATGTCTAAAAGGAGTAAATAAGTATATATATGATAACTATAACAAATTATGTTACTTTTTAATTATTTACTGTTAAAATATGCTGCTGTCTCTTATACACATCTAGATGTGTATAAGAGACAGCCAATCAAGAAGAAGAAGAATAATAATAATTCTACATAAGTATACGAATCAAAATCTTCTTATACTCGTAGTATCCAGCGCAAATATGTATATCTATTAAAAATATGTCGCAACTATAATCTAGTAGTAATGCGTAGATAGTGTTAACGTTACAAAATAAATATGATAATTTATTATGGGTATAATTGTGAGAAGGGTATACAAATTTGGGAATGTATATACATATATATATGTGGGGGCATGTAAGAAATATGTGTTAATTATTTTATTTTTTGAACATAATTGTATGTTAGTAAAATTGAAAATATACCTGTTGTGGGTTTGGATAATTCCTCCGATTATGGTTTTATGTTCAGTGTATGCGTGCACCTTTGTGGATTTTTGGTTTGTTTTTTTTATGTGTTCACTTTCTGATTTTACGACTCTATTCCTTTTCGGAATGTACGGGAGCGATGCAGTAGAGTATTTGCTTGGCTTAAACACAACCTAATATCATGTTCAGACCAAAAATTTAAAAGATTAGATTACATTTAAGCATTTCATAACGAAAGAGTGTTCTCACTGCCATTAGAAAGATCAAAAAAACGGCTGCTATTGTCAGTTAAGAATTCACATCGCGGCACGATTCCGATTACTTTGGTGGAGGGGTAAAAAAACAGAATTTCCATAGAAATGGGGCATGTACGGATAGGGGAGCTTCTCCAGAGTAGGAATATCCAAAAATTAGATAAAAATTACTAATATTTTTTAAAA
>NW_017537333.1:8125-21697 GCF_001853355.1 Bactrocera latifrons
CTTTTTGCACAGTGAAATATAAGTAATAATTTGAACAAGTAAATATGAATAACTAAATTTTCACTAGAAGTAATTAAAAAATTAAGAATATTAAAAATTACTCATTGAATTGTGAACATTTAGAAATGTTTTTAAGTTAAGTTCTGGTAAACTTAACCAAGTTTCCTTCTTCCGGTAAATCCCATTTTTTTAAACTAGAACTAACAGTTTCTCTTAACCTAATGGGAAGACACCTTAAATTCGTTATTTTTTCCAATGAAATTTATTGGTATGAACATATTCAAAATTAAACCTCAAGTACCAAACCCTGGATTCTTATACTAACAAAAAGTTTTCGTCTTTTTCCTAAATGAAATTTTCACTGTATAAGTGTATAAGTATTTTTATACAAAATGGATCGCGGCAAATATTATTCGGAAAGTGAAAACCATTATTCAGTTAAGATAATCGGGAAAAACTAAAAAGAGGATCTATTTTTATCATCTGAAAATGTAAAAAAAAAAAATACTAAATGCATCGGTGACCAGCCACACAGTTAGAAACCGACTTCAGGAAGCTGATCTAAAAGTACAAGAAAAGTCCCGTTAAGCAAATAAAATATAAAGTATAGAATTGAAATTGCTCAAAGGCACATTCATTGTTGAAATTGACATAACGTCCTGTGATCGGATAAAACAAAAACTATTTTATTTGGATCTGATGACAAAATAGGTACAACGTTCGTGACTTTGATCCCAGAGATACACGAAAAACGATTAAATATGGAGTCGGGTCAAGGATGTTATGGGGATGCTTTTCCGCGGCTGGAATTGAGCTGATTGATTGGATACAAGACAAAATGTGTTCATCAGGTTATTTCCACATCCTTAACACAACAATGGTACGGAGGAGCACATGCTACTAAAATAGGAGTTCACGCATAACAACGAACATAAACATGCTTCGAAACATGTAAAACAGTGGTTTGAGCGCAATAAAGTTGACGTTATGGAATGGCTATCACAGTCGCTGGATGTCCATCCTATAGAACAGCTATGGGGAGTGGGGAAAACATACACTAACCTTGGCAGCTCCATGCCGATGTCAAAAGGTGGTGAAAATGAAAGAAATATGAATAAAATAACATATATGAATGAAAGAAAGTAGTTATACAATAATTATATAAAACAACAAAAAAATAAATAAATGTTTGTCACTATTAGTAAATCGTTAATATAAACTCGCGGCAACTCAACTATGCTTTGGAGAATTAAAAAGTGGGAAAAATGCGCTTATTGCTGAGGATCGTTCGAGATTCGGCGCTGTCCGTCAGTTCCTTTTGTCCGTTGTGTCCTTTGTCCTCGTGTGTGGTGTATATGATGCACTTGTGTTGAGTGTGAGGTGTGGATGATGAATATGGTGTAGATGTGTTGAGTATGATGTGTGGATGATATAGATAGGTGTGGTCGTGTTGAGTATGGTGTGTAGGGGTGTAGGAGTAGGAGTATTATATTAACAGGGCGGTCAGGTGCTCATTTAGCCACCCAGGCTAAAATACAAAATGTATCCGGTGCTCTTTGTAAACTCAAATAAACCTTAAATAACTATTCAAGTAATAATAAATTATCTACATGATCGATAATACCTGAATTACGGGTTACGTAAATTCGAATTTCGAATTTTTTGTGGCGTTATGTTGGTACTCATATCTCTCTTATGCCGACAAGCTCGGCCATTTTGAATGTTCATTTAATTGTTGACAGCTGCTTTGCTTGAACGTGTTTTGGAAAAAATAGATCAAATAACCTGTATCAAATTTTGTGTGAAAAACGAAATTAAGTGCGCGGATGTATTCCTAATGTTGACTGTGGCATACGGAGAAGCTACCTTGGACCGAAGCAACGTTTATCGGTGKYRMAAAATSTTCTCAGAAGGCCGAGAAGATGTGACAAAAATTGGCTTTTGCACCACGATAACGCCTCTGCTCACACATCGTTGCTTGTGCGTTGTGTTGCGTTTTGGCCAAAAACAACACACTAATGATGCCGCAGCCACCGTATTCCCCAGATCTGGCCCCCTGTGACTTTTCCTTGTTCCCTAAACTGAAGAGACCCATGAAAGGACGACGTTACGCTTCTCTTGACGAGATAAAGACGGCATCGAAGGAGAAGCTGAAGAAGATAAAAAAAAAAGATTTTTTGAAGTGCTTCGAAGATTGGAAAAACCGTTGGCACAAGTGTAAGTGGGGATTACTTTGAAGGGAACAAAATAGATATTCATGAATAAATAAATAATTTCTGAAAAAACACAAAATTCGCTATACTTTTTGAACACACCTCGTATATCTTTTAATTCAAACATACTATTGTGAGCAAAGGTAGTAAGACATTTTAATTTAAATTTCGCGCGGAAACCCATTCGCCGAAGATTTTTTTTTCTATGTTTGCATGATTGTCAGTGACAACTGTGCCAAATGTCACATCAAAATAATCAGTGTTTCGTATACGCTTGTCTTTCTAAAGTACACAAGAGCACCTGGCGAGTAAAATTAGTTCCATTATGTTTTGTGTGCGGAATCAAATTTCAGGTGCCGAAACGTTCAGATTGTTGAAAAATGCCTTCGATGATAACTGCTTACCTATGCTTGGTTCAAATTACTTAAAGGGTCGAGAACGCGTTGACGACGAACCACGTTCAGGACGGCCATCAACATCAACATCAACGGATGATCAACACCTCAATAAAATAAAGACATTGGTGTTTGAGAACCGACGATTATCAGTCTTACTGTCATCGTTGAAATATCGGAAGGATCATTGAAATCCTTGTTGAAAATTCATGAAGCCCTAAAAAAAACACTATTTGTTAAATAAATCAATAAATTTTTGTGAAAACCAACGTCGCTTTAACGTCTGTGAAACAATGCTTTCCGACTACGAAGATATCATGAAACGTATTTTTACAAGCGTTAAGTATTGGATATATGCTTACGACCCGAAACAGAGATAGATCAATCAATTGAATATTGTGGCAAAGGTGAGCTGAAGCCGAAAAAACTACGTCACAGCGACTAAAAAAAAAAAAGGTTATGTTGACAGTTTTTTTCAATTATCGAGGACGGCGAAACTGTTAACAAGGAATATTATTTGAGTGTTATGCCTTATTTCGGCAAAGCTATTCGTAAAAATAGGGCCTTTTTTCTGCACCACGATAACGAACCGTCGCATACTGCATGTATTCTTTTAACCAATACCGAGCCGCAACCTCCGTGTTTGATTACTTTAGCTCCGTGCGACTTCTGGCTATTAGAAAAACTTAAGCGACCGATCCGGGGAACTATTTGGAATCAATTGCAGACATTAAGCGTTAATCGCTACGCGCAGCAAAAACTATTCCGTCAGATTAACATTCACATTCAGAAAAAAGTTTTACTATTTTTTGCTCATAGAAGTACTATAACTGAAAGTGTTAAACAGCTTTGTCCCTATTGTTTTTGCCAACTCAGTATATATATGAATAATTTTTATGAGAATACTAACATTTTCCTCCTTAATTAAACTCTAATTTCTAGGCCTTTCGTATGGATATAAGTAGAAATATTTGTGTACGTGACACTATAACTGCGACTGTTCCCATGTCGGAAAAATTCCAATCTGTGACACTTAACAAAGCCAAATCGACTTTTTATGAAAATACCATTAAAAATGAAGGAAGAATGTATAATAGTTTGCCGAATATGTTTTTTCGTGACAACCAAATAGCAGCGGTACAGAAAGATGTTTTACAGCCACTTGATTTTAAATTCATACCTTGGCGAATAGAAGCAAACAGCTTTCAAAGGACAACAATGCCTTTATCTAATGAATACTGTGAAGAATTGAAATCGTCAACGGAGGCATGCAAGAACTTTGAAAATCATCAAGGCACTGCCACCAGTAGCACTTTTAATAACAAAATTGCACTGAACGAAAGTTGTGTAAGTGGTCGTTTGGAAATTCGAGTTATACCCCAAGGTATGTCTACTTTATGACTATTATAAACCCTATTTTTCAAAATTTTTAAGCGGTGTGCGTTTTACTTCACCTTAAACCTTAATAAAAAGCATATAAAGCAAGGTATGTCTACTTTATGACTATTTGAAAAATGTATTAATCGGTGCGCCTTTACTTCACCACAAAAGACATTTTTCCTTTTATGACCATCCAATAAATAGTAGCAAGCCATAAATTCTGTTTTCTTGAAATTTCTGTGGATCTAAAAATTTTTTGATGAATGTAGGGGCCTATAACAGTTTTATTCAAACTTTTAATAACAAAGTGTTAAGCTTGGGTGCAACTAAATAAAAGGTATAGGTCAAACATGGTATGCGGATTAGATCAAGTTCGCAAACTATTTCATTAATATTTACAACAAAATCACATAGTATTTGCGAAAGCATGTCCATTTTATTCATTAAAATATCAAACTTATTGACCTATATAAATGCCACTATATTGGGGTAAGGGGGAAGCTTGGACTGATAGCATTTACATTGAGTCTTAATCTGAAGTATGCTCTAGAATATCTGTTACGCTGTTTTATTAGGATAACTCATCCATCGTTTAATATACCCGGGCTGATAGAATATCAAAAATGGTTAGACATACACGCAGCGAAACAAAACAAAAAAAAAAAATGCAGAAAGTGCTTTTAACAACTGCATTGCAAACAGTATTGGGTATTACCCGAACTCCCATACGGCTAATCAGGAAAATTTTTAGACATTTTACTTAGCTATATATTTCATAAACTTTTTTCTTCTTTTAAGTATAACAAAATCATGTTTAAGCAAAGCAGCTTTCTTTGTCACGAGAAATCATTACTATATCGTTGGCTGATCAAAAAAAGTCTATTCGAAAAATATCAGCTCAAATCCGTCTTAACGGTCAGTGTGAGGTTTTTTGGAAAAACGTCGTAAAGAAAGGAAGAAAACTTCAGGAAAAGAAATGCACTACGTAATGAAAATACCGTAACGTCACAACCAGTATAAAATACTGATTTAAAAACGCAGCGAAGATTAAAGCTGAGTTGCGGAAACCATTTAATAATGATATTTTAACTCGAACAATTCAAAATCAACATTAACATTAACAGTTTTGCATTCTTCATACTATAAAACATTGGTATTGGGATGCATTTCAGTACAAATCGAAATCAGTTTTAGTAAGAGGTTCAGTGAACGCTGAGAAATATTAGAATATTATAATAGAAGTGGAGGTACTCAACCTAGCGCTTCTAACAGAAAATGATCCAAGCCTTATTTTGTCGGATAATTCTGCACCTTTTTATCGCACTCGCTCAGTAAGTTAGACAATGAATATTTGTCACTACCATAAATTTTTTAAGTTAATTCGTTAATTTTGATATTTGAGGTTTGAAAATTTAAGGGAAATTAAGTATTACTTTATTGAATTGGCCATTAAGCGTCCATATTTAAATCCAGTAGAGAACGTAACGAAAATTATAAAAGAAAACCTCAAAACAATGTCTAATTTGACACAAAATATAAATAAAAAATATGATTCAATACATTAATCGCCGAATATTTAAGGTCTTTATACAGATCTACCCCAAAAAGAGTTAAAAGTGTTATAAACGGTAAAGATAAGGTTGCACTACAAATTAAAAAAGAGATTTAAGGCGATTTTTTTGTTACAAAACTTGGGAAATATGTGTATTTATTATTTTTAAACAAAGTATGGAAGTAGTATAATATAAAATAAAAATATCTACTTCTTTTTAATTGGCGTAGACACCGCTTTCGCGATTATAGGCGAGTTAACAACAGCGCGCTGGTCGTTACTCTTTTCGCTACGTGGCGCCAATTTAATATTCCAAGCGTAGCCAGGTCCTTCTCCACCTGGTCCTTCCAACGGAGTGGAGGTCTTCCTCTGCTTCCCCCGGCGGGTACCGCGTCGAATACTTTCAGAGCTGGAGTGTTTTCCTCCGTTCGGACAACATGACCTAGTCAACGTAGCCGCTGTCTTTTAATTCGCTGGACTATATCAATGTCGTCATAAGTCTCGAACAGCTCATTGTTCCATCGAATACGATATTCGCCGTGGCCAACGCGCAAAGGACCATAAATCTTTCGCAGAACTTTTCTCTCGAAAACTCGCAACATCGACTCATCAGTTGTTGTCATCGTCCAAGCCTCTGCACCATATAGCAGGACGGGAATTATGAGTGACTTGTAGAGTTTGGTTTTTGTTCGTCGAGAGAGGACTTTGCCATTCGGACAACATGACCTAGTCAGCGTAGCCGCTGTCTTTTAATTCGCTGAACAATGTCAATGTCGTCATATATCTCGAACAGCTCATTGTTCAACCGAATACGATATGCGCCGTGGCCAACGCGCAAAGGACCATAAATATTTCGCAGAACTTTTCTCTCGAAAACTCGCAACATCGACTCATCAGTTGTTGTCGTCGTCCAAGCCTCTGCAGCATATAGCAGGACGGGAATTATGAGTGACTTGTAGAGTTTGGTTTTTGTTCGTCGAGAGAGGACTTTACTGCTCAATTGACTTCTGAGTCCGAAGTAGCATTTTTTGGCAAGATTTGTCCTGCGTTGGATTTTCAGGCTGGCATTGTTGGTGGTGTTTACGCTGGTTCCAAGATAGACGAAATTATGTACGACTTCAAAGTGATGACTGTCAACAGTGACGTGAGGGCCAAGTCGCGAGTGCGACGACTGTTTCTTTGATATTTCGTCATGCCCTTGTTCACTGCCATACCCATTTGTATTGCTTCCTTGTCTAGTCTAGAGAAAGCAGAACGAACGGCGCCGGTGTTGAGGCCGATGAAATCAATATCATATAGACGATTGTACCCTCTCTATTTAGTTCTGCAGCTCGAATTATTTTCTCCAGAAGCAGGTTGAAGAAGTCGCACGATAGGGAGACGCCTTGTCTGAAACCTCGTTTGGTATCAAACGGATCGAAGAGGTCCTTCCCGATTCTGACGGAGCTTTTGGTGGTGCTCAACGTCAGTTTACACAGCCGTATTAGTTTTGTGGGGATACCAAATTCAGACATCGCGGCATAAATACAGCTCCTCTTCGTGCACTCGAAAGCAGCTTTGAAATCGACGAAGAGGTGATGAGTGTCGATTCTAATTTCACAGGTCTTTTCCAAGATTTGGCGCATGGTGAGTATCTGATCGGTTGTTGATTATCCAGGTCTGAAGCCACACTGATAAGTTCCAGTCAGTTTGTTGACGGTGGCTTTAATCTTTCACACAATACGCTTGAAACAACCTTATATGCAATGTTGAGGAGGCTTATTAGTTGGCGCAGATTGTGGGGTCTCCTTTTTTGTGGATTGGGCATAGCACACTTAAATTCCCATCGTTGGGCATGCTTTCGTCAGACCATATTTTACAAAGAAGCTGATGCCTTATCTTCTCTCTTCCTTATCATGCTTGTTGTTCTTCAGGCGGGTAATTGCTATTCGAACTTCTTCCTGGTCGGGATATTTAGCGTCTGCTCCATTGCCATCGATTGGGGAATCGGGTTCGCCTTCTCATGGCGTTGTATGTTCACTGCCATTCAGCAGGCTGGAGAAGTGTGCCCTCCATAATTTAAGTATGCTCTGTGCGCCCGTGACTAGATCACCTTTGAAGGTTCTACACGAATATGGTGTGGTCTCGAAACCTTTTGTAAACCGCCGCATTTTTTCGTAGAATTTTCGAGCATTACCCCTGTCGGCCAATTTATCAAGCTCTTCGCACTCACGCATCTGTCTCTCTCTGTCTGCAAATGCGTCTCGCTTCCCTCTTCAACTCTCGGTATCTATCCCATCCCGCACGTGTTGTGGTCGATCGTAACGTAGCGAGGTAGGCAGCCTGTTTTCTCTCCGCTGCGACACGGCACTACTAGTCGTACCAGCTGTTCTTTTGTACTTTTCGAAAACCAATGGTTTCGGTTGCAGCTGTACGTAACGAGTTTGAAATGGCGTCCCACAGTTCCCTTATACGGAGTTGTTGACGAGTGCTCTCAGAGAGCAGGAGTGCAAGCCGAGTAGAAAATCGTTCGGCTGTCTGTTGTGATTGCAGCTTCTCGACGCCAAACCTTCCTTGTGTTTGATGGCGTGCGTTTTTTGCTGCACATAGGCGGGTGCGAATCTTGGCTGCATCAAGATAGTGGTCCGAGTCGAGGTTAGGACCTCGGAGCGCACGCACATCTAAAACACTGGAAACGTGTCTTCCGTCTATCACAACGTGATCGATCTGGTTGGTGGTTTTTCGATCGGGAGACAGCCAGGTAGCTTGATGTATCTTCTTATGCTGGAATGTAGTACTACAGATCGATCAGCCTCAACCCATTTGGAGATGTTTCCTCGTGGAGGCTGAATTTAGCGACCGTATTGCCAAATGTACCTTCTTTGCCTACCCTGGCGTAAAAGTCGCCAAGTACGAGTTTGACATCGTGGCGGGGGCAGGTCTCATAAATGCGCTCCAAGCACTCATAAAAGGCATCTTTGGTCACATCGTCCTTCTCTTCCGTCGGGGCGTGGGCGAAAAACAGGGATATGTAAAGAACCTCGCTTTGATGCGGGTTGTGGCTAGACGTTCATTCACCGGATTGAATGATAGTATTCGGCGACGAAGTCTTTCCTCCACCACGCATTCCACACCGAACTTGCGCTGCTTTATATGGCCACTATAGTAAACGCCAGAAGAACCTACTCGTCTCTGTCCTTGTCCCGTCCATCGCATTTCTTGGACATCAACTACTCAATTAAGGGACCGGACATTCCAGGTGCATGCCATCAAATCATATTCCTTAATTCGTTTGACATAGTCGTCATCAAAAGGGGGGTCACTCATCTGAGGCTTGTTGTTACCTTTCATTGGGGTTGCTCAACCCTATGTAGGGGATATTTCGCCTTCTCACTGTAGCTCGCTTTCAAGCGGACGTTCTTAAGCTATCCAGAGCCAAGCTGCTTGAGCCATATGTAAAATAATCGTTTCTGGCCACTCCCAAGTGAATGGCGATCAGAGAACTTTCCGCACTTGCGTGAACTTCTACACATGACTCCATATTCCAATAATAATATTAGGTTGTCAAATATCTCCCTCCCGCCTTTTTGTCTTTTGAAAGTAAACAGGACTAAAAAAATAATAGAACAAATAGTTTTTTCAGCAAAATCAATTTTTTCTATTCAAAATAGTGCCCTTCTGCTTCAATACAGCTGTTTGCACGGTCCAACAGCATATCGAACGAGTGTTTTATCGATATTCGGGCCGGAATCTTCAAAAGTCCAAAAGTTCCAAGTGAAACAAATTCTTTGTGGGCAATGCCCTTCGAATCATAAAACCAAATCAGCATTGTCTTCATTTTTGACTTCTCCACACTCAATTTTTTGGGTTTCGGCTTGTCCTTCAGCACTCTGTCGTTTCGTTTCGGGATCATATTGGAAACACCACGTGTCGTCACCAATCACAATATTGTAAATAAAGGTTTAGTCCTTTTTGACTTCTTTAACGATGTTCTTCGAATGTTGGATTCTGAGCAATTTTTAGTCGTTAGTTAATTTGTGCGGAACAAACCGTGCACACACCTTTCGTAAGCCCAAATGTTCGGTCAAAATGCGAAAAATCGATGTTTTGGAGGTGTTGAATTCCATTTCCATGAATTTTAATGATGATTTCTGCTGATTTTTGATGAAGTCACGCACAGTTTCGATGGATTTTCCGGTGATTACGGATTTTGATTGGCCCACATGTTGATCGTCATTTATGTCCTCACGACCACTTTGAAATCGCTATCATCGCCATAAACTTGTCTCATCAATTTTCGGCAAAAGTTTTACCAATTTTAAAAAAAAATTTAATGTTGGCTCTTTGTGCGAAGCTCATTTTCGCACCGATAACACAAACATACTGACACTTAAAACGGAATAACCTCTCTTCCAATCGATGAAATATCATGAAATTCTCAGTGGACAATCGATAGACATAGCAGATTCTAACGCACCAATCGACATATAGTTGGCACCACCAGGGGGCGCTAGATTCCTTTTTACTTTGGAATGCATCTTGTATAAAGCGCTACAGAGCTCATGTCTGGCAATACTATATATCTTCGAAAGGTCTCGACATAACCTACAAAACGACGCTATGCTTGATTAGTTTGGATATTGCGTTCAACAGTTATAGACATGTAAGCATGGAGTTCACTAACGTCGAAATTCGCGCTGTTTTAAAGTATTCCTTCGTTAAAGCTATGGTCTATGTAAGATTACCTCTTCGGCAATAAAATAAAAAAGGTTTGTGTATGCCAATGTCATACGCACATAGTTATGTCTGCATATATGAGCAGCGCGCACGTGTTACTATTGATAAGTGGTAATATGATTTGAATTCGCGAAAGCGAACATAAACACATACATATGTACATATGGTCATGAAACATGTGATATATAGATAAGTTTTGAATGATAAAATATACGATTTATGTACATTTATCTTGCAATGTATTTAATTTTTTAATATTTTATGATAATTTGTTATATACATATGTAATGAAGTATAGACATAAGTATGTATATGGATATCAAGCATAGGAAATAAAACCCATGCTCAGCTCTGTTCAAACGCAACTGAGATATCCTAACCTCTTGCAGAGCTGGCAGTGGTGAAACTCTCTCATCTCGACCGAGTTAGAAAAAAATATGATATACATTCTTTGTCACAACACGTGGGCAATGGGATAGATACCGATAGTTGAAGAGGGAAGCGAGACACATTTGCAGATAGAAAATGAGAGAGGCAGAAATGCGTGAGAATAAAGAGCTTAATAAGATGGCCGATAGAGGTAGTGCTCGAAAATTCTAGGAAAAAATGCGGTGACTAACAGAAGGTTTCAAAACCGGAGCATAATCTTGTAGAGGTGATCTAGTAACCGATGCCCAGAGCATACTAAATTATCAAGGGAACACTTTTCCAGCCTGCTGAATGGCATAACACTAAAAAATGTCGAACCCGACTCCGATGGAGCAAATATTCCATTGCCCGACCATGAAGAAGTTCGAATAGCAATTACCCGTCTGAAAAATAATAAAAGCGATAATCCTATCGAGCGGATTATGTGGAAGATTACAGCCCACCATTAACAAATTGATTGGACCTTATAAGAGTGGCTTTAGACCTGGCAAATCAGCAGCTTACCAGATATTCACCATGCGCCAAATCTTGAAAAGAGGATCCACACACCACCGTCGATTTTAAAGCAGCTTCTGATAGCGCGAAAAGGTGCTGCCTCTATGCCGTGGTGCCTGAATTCCGTATACCCGCAAAACTAATACGGCTGTATAAAGTGACGTTGAACAATACCAGAAGCTCAGTTCGGATCGGGAATAATATCTCCGAGTCGTTCGATACCAAACGAGGTTTCAGACAAGGCGACCCCATATCGTGCGACTTATACAATCTGCTGCAGGAGAAAAGAATTCGAGCTGCAGACCTTAATCGAGCAGGTACAATCTTTCATAAGAGTGTACAGCTGCTGGAGTATGCCGATAATATTGACATCATTGGCCTAAACACCCGAAACAAAACAAATTGGTCTGGTGGTGAACGAGGAAAGACGAAATATCTGATGCTATAAAACAAACAGTCGCTAACATAACTTCGAAGATGTATATATTTTTGTCTATCTTGGAACCAGCATTAACAGCAACAATAATGTCAGCCTCGAAATCCAACGCAGAATAACCCTTGCCAACAGGTGTCACTTCGGACTAAGTAGGCAATTGAGAAGTAAAGAGCTCTCTCGACGAACAAAAAACAAACTCTCCTGGTTCCCGTTCTGCTATATGGTGAAGAGGCATGGATGATAACAACATGATGAGTCGACGGTACGCGTTTACGAAAAAAGGTTCTGTGGAGGATATATGGTTCTTTGCGTATTGGCAACTATTCAGCGTTACCGCAGTCGAAGGAACGATGAAAAATACAACATAAACGACGACATTGATATAGTTTAGCGTATTACGACACAGCGGCTGCGCTAGTTAGATCATGACTTCCCAATGGATCAAAACGCTCCAGCTCTGAAAGTTGTACCGACGCGGTACCCGTCGGTGGAAGCAGAAGAAGAGGAAGATCTCCACTCCGTCGGAGAGATCAGGTGGAGAAGGACGCTTGGTATGTTGAATAGACGAAAAATTGCGAAAAGAAGTATCTTCTGGCGCGCTGTTGCAAACTCGGATATAACCGCGTAAGCGGTGCATACGCCAATAAAAAATAATATAATTGTTTTCCGCGAGCAAGTATTTTTTACTTTTACAAGTTATTCAAAGACTGATCATCAGCAAGTCAACAAAATTAAGGAATTGGTGCTTGAGAACCGACAGTTAACAGTCAGAGATCTTAGTGGCGTCCCTGGAATATTGAAGACAGCAGTGAAATCCATTTTGAAAGATCCTTTGGGCCTAAAGAGACTGAAAGCATGATTGGTCGGCCGATTATCGCGGCAAAGATGAGCTGAATCCGAAAAAGTCATAGCAGCTCAAAAAACAAGGTTATGTTGACAGTTTTCTTCGATTATCGAAGTGTAGTGCACTCCGAACTCCTTCCAACCAGCTAATATTTAAACAAGGAATACTATTTCGTAAAAAGACGCCGGAATTATGGGTCAAGAGCATTTGGTTTTTGCACCATGTAAACGCACCGTCGCATACAGCAGTTTTCGCCAAATACAGGAATTGTCCGGAAAGACTGAGTCGATTTAAAAAAATTATTGAATCAATCGAATCACCTTCAGAGCCCATGTGCATGCTGCTTGGATCAGCTCTGTCGTTTAAAATTAAACTAAAAATTATTAATTAAAATTGCCTTTCTTCTCGGGGAGATGCTCAAAGATCCATGACTCGTCACTTGTGATTATATTATTCAAAAATTGGGGGTCACTTTTACACATGCTCAAATTTTCTTGGCACGCTTCCGTTCGCAGCAATTTCTGGTTGAATACTTTTGGGGCTATCTTCACGCAAACCTTGCGTATGTTCAAGTTCTCCGTCACAAAGTCACGAACTACAGATTTTGATTAGTTTAACATCTGCGCGATTTAAAGAGTGCTTAGCAGACAGTCTAAGTTTTTCGAAATCGCAGGTATCCCAACACGGTCTTCATCAGCGACTTCTTTCCGGCCTTCCATAAAGGCCTGTTGCCACCGAAATACACCAATACACCAAACGTCTCTATCGCAGATTTACTCAGTTTCACACAGAATTAAATCGCGTACCTCTGCTCCAACGAACGTTCGTTAGCTTGGAAAATACGGTACAGGCTAAATCATCAAAATATACAGTGCTGAATTTCGTCAGTTTTTCAAACCCATGTATAGTGACGACATTAATATTTTACTGAAATATATTTTACATACAGTCATCGACTAAAACTCGCTCTGTGTAGACGTGTTTCGGCTTATCTTTTGCGCATTTCGCATAGCACACAACCGTCTTACGTGCACGTGTTTGCTTAGTAAATCTCTGTTTTATTATTATACCGCATATCGTTTTTCCTACAAGTGTTTTCTAAACAAGTGAAT
>NW_017537333.1:24087-25391 GCF_001853355.1 Bactrocera latifrons
ATCGTCAACGCAAAACAGCTATCTAACTACTTCGCAGCATACTGCTCAGAATACTCGCAGGACTCTAAACTTCGTGCCACTTTCATTTCAGACAAAAACAAATATCTCAGTACTTCCCCTAATACGTTGTCTAACATCACAGATTGCATTATAGAACATATTGAACTACAGTCTACACTATCCTCTTTCTCAAGCAAAACCCTTGGGCCGACAGAATATCGTACCCATGTTGCAACATCTACCTTCATGTTTGATGGCCAGATTAATTAAGTTATACAACAACATTCTAAATAAAGGTACTTACCCCCAAACCTGGAAAAACACTATTATTATCCCCATTCCTAAGTCAAGTAGTCCTGCAACAGAAGCTTCAGGTTTCAGACCCATTTCACTGCTTGGCTGTTTAGGTAAACTTTTCGAAAAAATTATGGCTCATCGTATTTCGTGGTATGCCATAAACAATAACTCCATTAGTCCGCAGCAAGTGGCTTTTAAAGAGGGGCATGGCACCATTGATGCCTTGCTCCTCTTCGAAAGTTATGCTTCTACTGCTCTTTCCAATAGAAACAACCTTTCCGTACTAAGGATAGACTTTAAGAAAGCCTTTGACCGCGTGGGAGCTCATGTAGTTTTACGTCAGTTGGTAAAATGGAACCTTGGTGGAAAAATCCTTAAAATTRTCCAGTCTTTTCTCACTAATCGCAGATTTGTTTCCAAAGTAAATAACACCTTTTCGGATTATTTYTCTTTACATAATGGTATTCCCCAAGGTTCCCCGCTATCTGTCATTTTGTTTACTGCTGCATTCAATGAAGTTTGTCACATAATTGATAAGTATAAAAATATTTTTTATATGCTATGCTGATGATATATTATTGGTCTCTAAACTAAATGACCTAAACCTTGTTAAACAAGATTTTACTAATATATTAGCTGATCTAAGTATATGGTCCGAATCATCCGGAGCCAACGTATCTTTAAACAAATGTAAGAATTTCCATGTTTGCCGCAAACACAAATGTAATTACTTTACATTAGTTAATAACAATATTCCAGTTGTAAATGCTAATAAACTTAAGTTATTATTAACTTAGGATTAATTTTTGATAAAAAATTAACTTTCAAAGGACATTGTTTATATTTAAGAAAGCAACTGGCTGCTAGGCTTAACCTTATTAAATATTTATCATGCAAACACTGCTTAATTAACTCGTCAACACTAATAAATGTAACCAGAGCTCTTATATTATCGAAGATAGACTATGGCCTACCCATCTATGGCAACTGCGCGAAAAGTGTCATCA
>NW_017537333.1:27079-51490 GCF_001853355.1 Bactrocera latifrons
ATACATATAATTCAGAACAACAAGCGCATATTAAACACTAATGATTAGTTTGATGTGCTATTTGGCATAGATGACAACATAAAWGGTAACAGAACAAATTAAAAAGGAACGCCCCTTTTGACTCGATTAAGCAAATTTTTGTGCGCAATAAGTATTTTTAARAATTATAAACGTTAGTTCATAATCAAGTAAAAACAATCAAACGACGAAAAAATTACACGACTCCCTTCACAACTTCGTGGATACTAAATATGCAAGTCGCGTAACAAATGGAAAAACAAATTCAACGTAAATAAGAAAAAAAAAAAACGTTAGCTTTGTCTGTACACCTACACCCTTCACAAGAGCATTTCTTATAACAGGTCAATGCCAGTCAAACCACATCAAGTAGTCCGTGAAAAGTGAAGTGAAGTGAAGTCAAAGAAAAATGTTCGTGCTACGTTATATATTTTTTTCCCGACCAACTTCCTTAAATAATACAATTTTACATAGTTTTTTGTTAAACAATTGAAATTTTTCATGTGTTCTTCGCGCCAAAGAAAACTGAAAAGTATGTGACACAACGCGGAAAATATTCACCTTTAACAATCTGCCAAAAAATTTTGTTCATTCATACCATTCCAAAGATATTGATTCTTTGTCCCCCTACTGCTCTTAAAACGTATAACAACTTCATCGTTGCGCAATGTACTTATGATTTTCTTGCGGCACAGATGTCGGGAGCTTACGAGCGCTTTGATCAACGATGGATGTACGTTTGAAAAGCGAAAGAGGCGACAAAGAGGCAAAGGGGAAGATGGCAGTAGGGTCCGAAGTGTCGAGAAAACGTCTAATAACTTAGCAAATCATCTAGAAAAGATATTTCAACCTAGTTGCCAAAAGAACACATTTAAGCTGTCAATCTTACCCGACATAGCCAAGGCACTCGAGTCTTTAAAACTTCACCTTCCGAAACAATTAGGTTCATGGTTGATAAAAATGGTACATATTTATTTATTTATAAACCTGGGAAAGGAATCTTAACACAGCCGTCTTCATACAGACCAATCAGTCTTTTACCCTGACTTTCTAAAATATTTGAAAAAGTGTTACTATCAAAGATGGCTCCTTTCCTCCACGAAAATRATATAATACCAACGCACCAATTCGTGTTTCGCAAAAAACATAGCTCTATAGAGCAAGTAAATAGAAATACTAACAGAATAAGAAAAACATTTGACCACACAGAGTACTATTCAGCTATCAGCGTAGCTCATGCGTTCGATAAGGTGTGTCATGAAGGCCTTTTATATAAGATTAAAAATATTATGCCTTTAGAATTGTATAAAACATTGGAGTCTTATTTAAAAATTGACAATTTATGGTAAAAATAGGGGATTTCATATCTGATGAATGACAGATACATAAGGCCTGGTGACCACAGTTCATTGTTTTAGGCCCAACTCTATACATCATATACATATATCGCACATCTGCCAACAGCTATCAATGTATTGACTTCTACTTTTGTGGATGACGCAGCTTTACTGAGCCGTAACAAATACCACATTATAGCGTCAAAAATATTAGCGGAGCACTTTAGTTCTGTCGAAGTATGATTTATGTAAGCATGTTGCATTGTGCATTGTAAAAATATTTTAGTACCCCAAGCGAATGAAATAACTTTTCTTGGTATTCACTTAGATAGAAGACTTACGTGGAGAAAACATATATGTATCTATAAAAATAACTTGCATGAAGAAAAGAGAGGTCCTAAAGCCGATTTGGATGTATGGCATTCAACTGTGKGGTACGACCTGTGCAACTAATATTGATATAATACAAAGATATAAAGACCTTGGTATTTCTATGGTAAAGAAAGAAGTAGAGGACAGAAGAACTGAGTATATGTATATCTAAACTCCGAGATCACCCAAACCCTTTGGCTATGGCTTTGGCTCAGTATATACAGTAATAAACCTTTGCTTTATTTACATACATTTACTCAACTCTAGAAAATCTTAGGCTGTTGTGTAACACTTTTTTTGCTTTCATGGTAATCGGGGTGTTGTGTTAGCATTTGCGCTACATATAGATTTTAAATTTTGATGATCAACACTTTAAAATATATTAAATAATGCAAGTGTTTACGTTATTTAAGTGATTATATTGAATTACCTTGAATATCTGTTCAATTTTATTGGAATATTATTTGTTATTTAATGTTTAATCAGTTGTTTTTTTTTTGTTCAAGGTTTAAACACGCTTCAAGTATTTCGAAATTTTTGCATGCAGTAGGATACAATCCTGGGTGGTAATTTGTCGTTTGACATATGTATGGAGTAATCGTATTCTAAGTTATCATAAGATTGTCCATTTATTACAAAATTCACTATATTTATTACAGCGTCTTATCCAAAAAATAGTTATTTTACGTTTTTAATGTTTGACGATAAAGTTGGATGAAAGTACGGTAGAGCGCTAAACATGTGGTCCGTTCCCTCGAGTGGTTGTAGTAAAAGAGAAAGAGTCGTCTGNACATTTCGCAGCGATTAGAAAAAATATCTTCGACGACCAAATACCGTCTGCTCTGTTACAAACGAGTTCYKCCGAAAACGTAACAAAAATATCAGCATTCTTAGTACAAACRGGATTAAAACCACAAATATGATTATGTTTATAAACTTCCCATTACTTATTATTTATTTTGCTCTTAAAACTTTTCTAGTAGCTACAGAACATTTTATTAACTTTACACCTAAGACTTAATTAAGCAATAACTATAGATTTTATATTTACATCAGCGAGCCGAAGGTCCTGGCAGCCAGTGCTCCTTTTTTCGTGGACAAGTAATTGTATAATTGTTTCATGTTTTTTATAAATAAATAAATATTTTATATATTTGGAGGATGGAATCATGTGTAGAAGTTCACGCAAGTGAGGAAATTTCTCTGATCGCCATTCACGTGGGAGTGGCCAGCAACGATTCTTTTACATATGACTCAAGCAGCTCGCGACTTCCGGTCTTTGACCAAGTATCCTCTGGGTAGCTTAAGAACGTCCGTAGCGAGCTACAGTGAGAAGGCGAAATATCCCCTACATAGGGTTGTGCACCCCAATGAAAGGAAACAACAAGCCACGGATGAGTGACCCTCCTTTTGATGACGACTATGGCAAACTATTTAAGGAATATAATTTGATGGCATGCACCTGGAATGTCCGGTCCCTTAGTTGAGAAAGTGCCGCTGCCCGGCTAGTTGATGTCCAATAAATGCGATGGACGGGACAAGGACAGAGACGAGTAGGTTCTTGTGGCATTTACTATAGCGGCCATATAAAGAAGCGCAAGTTCGGTGTGGGATTCGTGGTGGGAGAGAGACTGTGAATGAACGTCTAGCCACAATCCGCATTAAAGCGAGGTTCTTTACACATCGCTGGTTTGCGCCCACGCCCCGACGGAAGAGAAGGACGATGTGACCAAAGGTGCCTTTTATGAGTGCTTGAAGCGCATTTATGAGACCTGCCCCCGCCACGATGTCAAAATCGTACTTGGCGACTTTTACGCGGTGGTCAAAGGAGGTACATTTGGCAATACAGTCGCTAATTTCAGCCTCCACGAGGAAACATCCCCAAATGGGTTGAGGCTGATCAATCTGTTGTACCACATTCCAGCATAAGAAGGTACATCAAGCTACCTGGATGTCTCCCGATTGAAAAACCACCAACCAGATCGATCACGTTGTGATAGACGGAAGACACGTTTCCAGACCACTTTCTTGTTGCAGCCAAGATTCGCACCCGCCTATGTGCAGCACAAAACGCAAGCCAGCAAACACAAGGAAGGTTCGGCGTCGAGAAGCTGCAATCGCAACAGACAGCCGAACGATTTTCTACTCGGCTTGCACTCCTGCTCTCTGAGAGCACTCGTCAACAACTCCGTATAAGGGAACTGTGGGACGGCTTTTCAAACTCCTTACGTACAGCTGCAACCGAAACCATTGGTTTTCGAAAAGTACAAAAGAACAGCTGGTACGACTAGGAGTGCCGTGTCGCAGCGGAGAAAAAACAAGCTGCCTACCTCGCTACGTTACGATCGACCACAACACGTGCGGGATGGGATAGATACCGAGAGTTGAAGAGGGAAGCGAGACGCCTTTTCAGACAGAGAGAGACAGATGCGTGAGTGCAAAGAGCTTAATAAATTGGCCGACAGGGGTAATGCTCGAAAATTCTACGAAAAAATGCGGCGGTTTACAGAAGGTTTCAAGACCAGACCATACTCTTGTAGAAACTTCAAAGGTGATCTAGTCCCCGATGCCCAGAGCATACAAATTATGGAGGGAACACTTCTCCAGCCTGCTGAATGAAAGAAGGCGAACCCGATTCCCCAATCGATGAAGATGGAGCAGAGGTTCCATTGCCCGACCATGAAGAAGTTCGAATAGCAATTACCCGCCTGAAGAACAATAAAGCGGTGGGGGCCGATGGATTGCCGGCCGAGCTATTCAAACACGGCGGCGAAGGACTGACAAGGAGCATGCATCAGCTTCTCTGTAAAATATGGTCGGACGAAAGCACGCCCAATGATTGGAATTTAGGTTTGCTATGCCCAATTCTTAAAACAGGATTAGCCTCCTCCATATCGCGTATAAGGTTCTATCGAGCGTATTGTGTAAAAGATTAAAGCCCACCGTTAACAAACTGATTGGACCTTATCAGTGTGACCTTAGACCTGGCAAATCAACAACCGACCGGATATTCACCAGGCCCCAAATCTTGGAAAATATCCGGGAAAAGAGAATCGACACACACCACCTCTGAGCACGAAAAGGAGCTGCCTTTATGCCGCGATGTCTGAATATGGTATCCCCGCGAAACTAATACGGCAGTGTAAACTGACGTTGAACGACAGTAAAAGCTCCGTCAGGATCGGGAACGACCTCTCCGAGCCGTTCGATACCAAACGAGGTATCAGACAAGGCGAATCCCTATCGTGCGACTTCTTTACCCTGCTTTTGGAGAAAATAATTCGAGCCGCAGAATTATTTAGAAAAGATACCATCTTCTATAAGAGGGACTAGTTACTTTTCACTAAAAAGTCTCTAGCTTTAGCCTCAAAATATTGCCTCAAATTTGAGACCTGGTAGTTAGCAAGTCACAAAACCAAAAATAACTCTTGTCTGCCATTTTGAATATATTGAGCAGAGATCATCATTAATATTAATCGATTGTAATTTTTTTATATTTTGTAAGCAACTCAAACACAAAAAGGTTAAAAATCAATCAATTTTACAAAAATTTCGAAAATATTATGAAACAAAATCAACATATAATTTTGTTTTGATTGATAATTATCTTTTTTGACTATGTTACAGAAAATTTAATTTTTGTTATCGATATATTTATTTTCATCCAAGTTTAAAAGCATCTCTGAATTATTAAATGGAATAGATTTTGTGACTGTCACTTACAGAATAGGAAAATCGTCTCAAGTCTCAAAAATTGTCTCTATCAAATTTAGAGACTTGATACTGTATCACCGTACAGAATCGCAAGGTAAGATTTATGAAAACAAATCTAAACAAACAGTATATGCTACTACTGATAAATGATAAAATTCTTCTTCTTCTTGATTGGCGTAGTCACCGCTTACGTGATTATAGCAGAGTTAACAACCGCGCGCCAGTCGTTTCTTCTCTTCGCTACGTGGCGCCAATTAGATATTCCAAGTGAAGCCAGGCCCTTCTTCACTTGGTCCTCCCAACGGAGTGGAGGTCTTCCTCTTCCTCTGCTTCCCCCGGCAGGTACTGTGTCGAAAAGCACTTTCAGAGCTGGAGTGTTTTCGTCCATCCGGACAACATGACCTAGCCAGCGTAGCCGCTGTTTTTTAATTCGCTGAACTATGTCAATGTCATTATATATCTCGTACAGCTTATGGTTCCATCGAATGCGATATTCGTCGTGGCAACGCGCAAAGGCCCATAAACCTTTCTCAGAACTTTTCTCTCTAAAACTCATTGTTGTCATCGTCCAAACCTCTACACCATATAGCAGGACGGGGATTATGAGTGACTTATAGGGTTTCGCTTTTGTTTGTCGAGAGGGGACTTCTCAATTGTCTACTCAGTCCGAAGTCCTGTTGGCAAGAGATATCCTGCGTTGGATTTTTTCGTTGACATTGTTGGTGGTGTTTACGCTGGTTCCGAGATTGACGAAATTATCTACAACGTCAAAGCTATGACTGTCAACAGTGACGTGAGTGCCAAGGCGCGAGTGCGACGACTGTTTGTTTGATGACAGGAGATATTTCGTCTTGCCCTCGTTCACTGCCAGACCCATTTGTGTTGCTTCCTTGTCCAGTCTGGAGAAAACAGAACTAACCGCGCGGGTGATGATATCAATATCAGCGGTATACGCCAGCAGCTGTACACTCTTATAGAAGATGATTCCTTCTCCATTTAGTTCTGCAGCTCGAACTATTTTCTCCAGAAGCAGGTTGAAAAAGTCGCACGATAAGAATTCGCCTTGTCTGAAACCTCGTTTGGTATCGAACGGCTCGGAGAGGTCCTTCCCGATTCTGACGAAGCTTTTGGTGCTGTTCAACGCCATCTTACACAGTCGTATAAGCTCCTTTTCGTGCTCAGAGGTGATGTGTGTCGATTCTCCTTTCACGGGTATTTTCCAAGATTTGGCGCCTGGTGAATATCTGGTCGGTTCTTGATTTTCCAGGTCTAAGGCCACACTGATAAGGTCCAATCAGTTTGTTGACGGTGGGCTTTAATCTTTCGCACAATACGCTCGATAAAACCTTATATGCGAAGTTGAGGAGGATTATCCCACGGTAGTTGACACAGATTGCGGTGTCTCCTTTTTTATGGATTGGGCATAGCACACTTAAATTCCAATCGTTAGGCATGCTTTCGTCCGACCATATTTTACAAAGAAGCTGATGCATGCTCCTTGTCAGTCCTTCGCCGCCGTGTTTGAATATCTCGACCGGCAATCCATCGAACCCCATCGCTTTGTTGTTCTTCAGGCGGGTAATTGCTATTCGAACTTCTTCATGGTCGGGCAATGGAACCTCTGCTCCATCTTCATCGGTTGGGGAATCGGGTTCGCCTTCTCTGCGTTCTGCGTTCACTACCATTCAGCAGGCTGGAGAAGTGTTCCCTCCATWATTTAAGTATGTTCTGGGCATCGGTAACTAGATAACCTTAGGGCGTTCTACAAGAGTACGCTCCGGTCTTGAAACCTTCTGTAAGCCTCCGCATTTTTTCGTAGAATTTTCGAGCATTACCCCTGTCGCACGCACATCTAAAACACTGGAAATGTGTCTTCCGTCTATCACAACCCTATAGAGGTTATGTTTCGCCCTCTCACTTTAGCTCGCCTGCAATCGGGTGTTCTTAGGCTACCCAGAGGATAGTTGGTCAAAGACCGGAAGTCGTGAGCTGCTTGAGCCACATGTAAAAGAATCGTTTCTGGCCACTCCCAAGTGAATGGCGATCAGAGAACTTTCCTCACTTTCGTGAACTTCTACACATGACTCCATTCTGGGAAGGGTGCTATTAGTAAATACAAACAGGAAATATGGGCCCATAACTGTTGGTTTTTGCACCACTATAATGCACTGTACCATCCTACATTGATTCTTCGTAAGTTTTTCGTATTCACCTGATTTAGCTCCGTATGACCGGCTATTCAGTAAACTCAAATGACCGCACCGGGGAATCCGTTTTGAGTCACTTTCAAGGCTTTAGCAACTGTTGCCACAAATATATTGAGGCTAAACGGGGTTACTTTAAGGGGTTAGGATACCTTGTATGTTGAACTAGAGGCATTGCCAGTTCATCGCCTATTTGTCATTCACAATAACTATGATTTTTCTAAAAAAAAAAAAAAGTAGTTTACAATAGCGATAAAGTAAATTTTGACAGATCATCAAAATTACAAAATTTTGTGTTTTGTTCAAGTTAAAATTAATACAAACATGAACATTTGTCTTTTTTTTTGGTATTAATATATTCAGTATTTAATATATAATATATAGTAGTTTGAAACAAATTGAATATCAGCTGACTGTTCCCGCCAGCATTGCCAACACACTTGGTTTTTAAGCAAAAATATGAAATAAGCTAAGTGCGCTTAATTGTCTATGATTTAGCTATTAGCTTGGGATGGTCAAATAAAACATGCCTAGTGTTATTTTGTCAATTCGAAAGTTATGCCATTTATCGTTATGCAGAAAATACAAATTTTCTAGAATCCAATATGCAGGAAATACTTTGATGATACTTTATATTTTTAAACGCAAGTGATATTTAAAGATTAGTTTATTGGATTTTATTTCAATTTATTAACAAATTTAAGTATTACGATATTAAATTAATAGTCACATTTCAATGTTTGCTTAATGACTAACTCATCCTTGCTTAATAACTGCTACAGGTCATCTCGATTATTTCACTTCTAACGTATAAGACGTATAAGAGCGTATAGCAATGTCACTCCTCCCATCTCAAAATGTTGCAATGTCCTCATTTTTTATATTTGTTTTTTTATTATTTACAAAATGAGTAGAATTAAAATGTTAACAGAGTCATACAATGCTTAATAATATTAGTAAATACTTTAAACGGTTTGAAGAAGTCTTACTCTTTTATAAGGGTTACTAATTTTATCTAATCTTTTCCTAGAGGTTTCGGCAAACAAAATTCGTATCTATTTCTTTTTCTTGTCGGTTTTTATTTATGTTATTTATTCTTCGTTCTTCAATTAATTGGGGATTTGGTTTTGGGTGTTTTCGATTAAAAAATATGTTATACGAACTTTCATCTGTAGTGGAATGAGAAATAACATGGTTGTAGGTAAATAATGCTTGTTCAATTTGAAGATATTTCAACTCTTTATCCCCAGAGCTCCAATTTAAAGCTGATACTTTTTCAACTGCAGCAAATTTAGAAAACAAATCAATACATGTTAAATCATTTTTAGCATCCCATTTCCAAAAGTCTACTACAAACTTTTCTCGCGTCTCATGCACAGGAGGCGTAACTTTAAATAGTAATTTGTTCGAAATGTGGTCGTTTTTGCAATGATTGCATAACTCACATTCATTAATTATTTTAGTTATCTCCTTAACGTAATTAGGGTGGTAATATTTTTTGCTTGAAGCGATTTGACACTTTTTCGATTCCCTGATGCAGACCTTCGAAGTGAATTTCTATTACTTTTGATTTGAAGGCCGAATAATCTTCAATATTTTCTAATTCCTTCGTGGTTCGGTAAATTTTAAATCTGTTTGAAGTGATCAGTCTATTACAAATGTTTTGCAATTGTATAAAGTCGTCGTCATCTGTCATAATTTACTGTTGTATTTTTGTTTAATAAATAAGTTTTAATTATGTCCTTTATAAACTCAGTTGCTAGAAAATATTTTGCAAGTGTTTGTACAATTTTGATTAGATCTTATTAGTTTAAGTTGATTTTTGAATACGTTCAATGGCCTTTCGGCAATTGTAAGAAACTCACCTTAGTCTTCGTTACATTCTTCAATTTTAATGCGAGATAGCGCATCGGCAACATGATTTTCTTTAACGGGAATGTATTTGATATCAAATTCGTTTAAATTATGTAACCATTCACCGTCGAACTGTCATCGTAACCGGTTGCTTTTCGCTCTTTGCTTATTGAGTTTGTTAAAACGGTATAACGGTTTGTTCTGCGTTTATATTACGCTCGTGCTTTGTTTGTGAATTAATTTTTTATNTGGGCTGGCGTGGCGTAGTTGCCACATCCACTCCCCTTCCAGTGACTTGGTCTAAAGGAGAAAGGCACGAATTGTTTTGTGTTGGTGTGGGTTGTGATATGGGTGGTGATTTTTGAGGTGTGGATTGTGAGTCGTCTGTTAATTCTACGTATGCTGGCTTCAGCATGTCGATTGAGACTGTTTTGTCTGCCCCATTGATCCTAATGATGTAGGTTTTGTCGTCTACACGCTGGATGACTTCGTGGGGGCCAGTGTATGGTTGTTCCAGAGGCTTCTTGATGGAGTCTACTCTCTTGAAGACGTGGGTGCACGTGTCTAGGTTATTGAGGAACAGCTTGTGTTTGGTGTGATGAGCTGTTGGTGTTGGCCTGATTGCTTGGATGATTTGCCTGTATTTCCTCACGAATGTTTGTGGATCAGCTGGTGTGCTTGCTGTAACGAAGAAGTCACCGGGTATACGCAGTGTAGTCCCAAAAAGCATTTCAGCAGGATATGCTTTCAGATCTGGTTTGTATACGGTTCGGAGTCCTAGTAGAACTGACGGTAGCATGTGCGGCCAAGGTGTCTCAGTTTTGCACATGAGAGCAGCCTTGAGTGTGCGGTGCCACCGCTCCACCAGGCCATTCGATTGAGGATGATACGGTCTCGTTCTGATACGATGAATGCCCAGCATTCGTGAGAGTGAGGTGAACAGTGCTGATTCAAATTGCAGACCTTGATCAGTGGTGATTGTCAATGGTGTACCGAATTGACAAATCCACTGAGTGTAAAAGGCGTGTGCAACTGTCTCAGCTGCCATGTTGTTGAGTGGTATGGCGTGTGGCCATCTGCTGAAGCGTCCAATGATCGTCAGACAGTAGCGAAGGTCCTTGACTCTGGACAGCTCTATGAGATCCAGGTGGACATGCTCGAAGCGATTGTCTGGTACGTCAATGTTGTTTGGTGTGGTGCGATTTTGACGATGGACCTTGGAACGTTGACATGGTATGCAGCGTCTGGACCAGAGGAGCGCGTCTTTTCTAATACCTTTCCAGACGAATCTTCCGGTGAGTTCCTTGGCTGTGGCTCTGCCACTAGAGTGAGAAAGACCATGGATGATGTCAAAGGCCTGGCGTCTGAGTGGTTGTGGAAGATAAGGTCGCACAATATTATTAGACACATCACATAGTATATCATGACCTTCCATGTTCAGCAGGTGCAGCTTGAGAGATGTATTGGATTGGACATCACTAAGCTGGTCATCTTTGAGTTGTGCCAGCGCAATGGTCTCAACATCAAGGTTGGTTGGCATGGTTATGGCATTGACCCTCGAAAGCGCATCAGCTACGACATTTTCTGTGCCCTTGGTATGGAAAATCTGAGTTGAGAACTGTGAGATGTAGTCCAATTGACGTAGTTGGGGAGGTGATGCCTTGTCAGCACGTTGAGAAAAAGCGTGGATCATTGGCTTGTGGTCGGTGAAGATGCTGAAGTTTCTTCCCTCGAGAATGTGCTTGAAAAACTTGATGGCAGCAAAGATGGCCAGAAGTTCACGATCGTACGTGGATTACCTGGTCTCTGCTGGACTGAGCCTGCGGGAGAAACAGGCCAGTGATTGCCATGAGTCTTTGTGTCGCGTTTCAAGAACGCTCCCAATGGCTGCATCCGAGGCGTCGGATCTCAATGAGAGGATGGCGTTTGGTGCGAGGAAAGCCCGGCGCGTGGCTTGGATGACACTTCTCTTGCAGTCTTGCCAGGCTTGATCTGCAGAAGGTGTCCACTGGATTTTAGTGTTGTCCTTCTTCTTGGCATGTTTCAGAAAGTCCGTCAGTGGTAATTGTATCTGGACCGCTTGAGGGATCGCTCGCCGGTAGTAGTTGACGATTCCCAGGAAACGACGTAGATCGCTGACGGTTTCTGGCTTTGTGTARTCGGCGATTGCTTGCGTGCGTTCGGCGGGTGGAGTGTAGCCGTCTTTGTTGATGGTGTACCCCAGCCCAGTTGTCTCAATGTGATGAGCGACTTGACTGTCAGTGGCTGTGATAGGATTGGTGCTGGGATGAGTTATGTCGATGAATTGGTTGAGTAATTGCATGTATTTGGCGTCATGTGTACCAGGACAGATTGAGCGGTCGATTGTTGAAATGCTGTGTACCGTGGCCTCAGATAGTGTGCCCTGAGTTGTGCATGACGTGGTTGTATCGATGAGTCATTGTCTTTTGAGATCTAGAAGCAATGCAAAGTGCACCGAGAATGGCTGATTTAATATCTGCAATTAAAAAAAACCAATTAAATATGCGGCAAAGATTGAAGTCAAGGGTGATGACTTTTCGACCGTAGGTTCGGATAACGGTCCCGTTGGCTGTGAAGAGAGTCAGATAATCTTTTTTGGGCGTGTGAGTGATGGCGGACTTGGGCATGAGAGAGATCACTGATCCAGAATCGACAAGAAATCTCATGTTTGTTGTGCGATCATGAATGTGAAGGCGATGCTCTCTGGTTGGTGGTGTGTTACCCTCTATGCTGTCGCCGGCCGCCTGGATGGTCGACAGCGAAGTTAGTTTTCCGCCGATGAGTTGAAGGTGCAAGGACGCTCACAGTTTTTGGCTCTGGACCCATAGAGACGGTGATAATAGCAGAACAACTTTTTGTTTGAGGCTGGCTCTTCCTTCGATAATAACTGCTGGAAACGGCCAGATGCAGGTTGGGGTCGGTCTCGAGTAATTCGCTGGTCCTTGATAAAGGTCACCAGGTCGGCTATGGCAAGTTTAAGGCCTGACAAGTCCTTTGCCATGCTGGTGAGCAGAGAAGGCTGGTGATGTGTAGCCATAACGGAATGGCCAGCCTGGTTTTCCATTAGCTCGTCTKCAACTTCAGCAAGCTCATCTAGAGGGGCATCTCTGAGTAGTTTGAGACACCAGCTGGTTGATGATGGTAACAATGCCAACCATTTTATTCGCAGTAAGTCCTCTGAGGCCCTGTCGCCCATGAGAATTCTGAGATGGCGCAGGAGCTGGCTAGGTTTTTTATCATCGAGTTGAACCTCCGTGAGCGCTCGGTGAAGCTGGCGGTCACTGGATTCCGAAAACCGCTTCAATATCTCGTCCTTCAGCTTCGCGTACTTGTCGGTCCCTGGTGGATTCTGCAGGAAGTCCGCTAGCTGTAACATTGAATCAGTGTCCAAAGCACTAACGATTTGATTGTAANTTACTTATTTAAGGCAATCCTGCTTATTGCTTGATCAAGCATAAGGGGTATCGCCGGACACTTGTGTAAGTAATATACTTGAAAAATAATTTTTTTTTTTTGGAGGTATTTTGTGTTTTGATACACGAAGGTAAGCAGTAAATGGCAATTAAAATACTTATATATTTCGATATATATATATACGGTATATAAATATATATATATGTTTGTAATATATATACATATGTATGTATATGTTGTCGGTTATACTCAACTGTATATATGTGCAACTGTTTTCTTCGCAGTATTTCCGTTTCTACCAAAAGTTATTTATAACTGTTTGATAACCGGATTTTTTTTTTTTTGTTTTATCAAAACCAACAACTAAAGTGAGAATAACTTGATGAGTTATTCTATGCAAGTTAAATGAATTTGTCACAAAATTTTCATCGTAATAATATACATATATGCAAAAATTTGGAAATGAAAAATGAAATACTAAAAGGAATCGATACGACTCACTTTGATATCCGTCATGGGATTTTGGGGATTAGTTTTAGCCAAAGTGTGGCGAGTTCCTATGAGCTAATCCAAATCATGTCCTGGAATGTTGCGAAGGGTTCCCAGTGGTTGCTGTTTTTATTCCGCGCCCGATTTATATATTTATTAATATGTAATTAATTACATATATTGCTTTTTGATTTGCGACCGTATTCTTTGATTATATATCTGTATATATATGTACATATATTATTTATATTTCGCGCCCGTTTTCTGTGTTTTTTATAACTGCTAATTTTTTGGCACCGCACTGTTACTTTTATGTTAAGCCAATGATTTATATTTTTCCTACACTTATGTATATGTACATACATATATTTTTCTTTTTCACTGTGCTCTTTTTCAATTTTCGAGCACTTTAGCACTTTGTATCCGTTTTATGTTTCACTACACTTGTATGTTTTCCACTAGCCACTTTTTTGTTATTTATTATATTTTTTCTTTTTTTCTTTTTCTTTTTTCTTGTCACCAATTTTTAATTTAATTTTAATTTTTTTTTTATATTTTTAGTTAAACTAGTTTGCTAGTTTTTCACCATAGTGCCAGTCAGAATGGCTCGAAGGACCATAGTTATTTTATCACTTACTTATGTATATAATTAATTTAGCACTTACACTTTAGCACCCACTTCGGAATAAAAAACCCTTTTTTTTGTTGTATGGCCAAATGATTGGTTTTAATTCTTTAATAATTATAAGCACAAGCTTTCCACAGTGTTTCACAGATTAAAAGAAGAATCTCCCTGGTCGGGTACCAGTGGAGTGACAGTAAAGGTATGTTGAGGCAGTAAATGTAATGGAATTGATGAGCTCCTTGGTCGGATACCAATGGAGGTTATACCAAGTATATAGGAAAAATCGTAATTAAGTTGATTGGAGAAAACCGAGAAAAGCTGCTGTGCGCCGAAAATCCACTGATGAAGCAAAATGTTTTAGAAAAAACCGAGAAATTCTGCTGCGCGTCGAAAATAGCCAGAGAAACGTTGTATATCGCTCGTAGATCGTGATCGAAAGAAAGGGCCGGCCTCTTCCAGGACGAAGACTTTTGTTCGTTGGGCTTTGGAAGGGTTATGGTAGGTTGATGGACGACATGGATTGGCGCGTGTGTGGGTGTAGACTTCTGCTTCCAGTTGAGTGTTGTCTCCAAGTGTGCTGAATGTGCCAGTGTTGCTTTTTGAATGGTGTGTTGTGTGGTGTAGTGGTGTATGAGGGCGGGAAATTTAACTCATTTAGCCAATTTGCTTAATAAATTTAAAAAAGAAAATATCCATATGCATGAATAGARAAATTTTTGCGAAAAAGAGGAATTTCAGCGAATTGCCTTATCATCACATGGCAGCGCTCCATTTCGTCGTAATTTTTAGTAAAAAAATGAGGTTCAAACGAGAGTAAAATGTAATTTTTAAAATAAAGATTTTTTAGGTAATAAACCTACTAAAAGTGTAAAGTGCGGATTTATTTAAAAGTTTATAGTGTAAATTAATTAATTTAAAGTGAAAAATGTGAATAAAGTGTGTTTGAAGTGGTGAAATAGCCACTTGAAATGTCCGAATTTTGCGAATTTTTGAACTTTGAGGTCGAATATCTCCTAAACTAAGCGTTTGCGGTATTTTTTGATCAGGAGAACGTCCTCTTTCCAACGGTACCTTCAAATCGCGGCGCCAAAGAAATCGGAATTGTGCCATCTTTTTCGTAGATCCTACCGACTGCGCCAGTGAAATTTAAATATTAGTTTATTGGATTTTATTTCAATTTATTAACAAATTTAAGTATTACGATATTAAATTAGTAGTCACATTTCAATGTTTGCTTAATGACTAACTCATCCTTGCTTAATAAGTGCTACAGGTCATCGCGATTATTTCACTTCTAACGTATAAGACGTATAAGAGCGTATTAGAGATTGATTTATTGTTTGAGTAAGTGTAGAAATGTCACTCGCATTATGTTATTTTGCACTCTGATAAATTATTGTTTATTGTTATTAAAATAGCGTTTGGAGTGATAAAAATTTCGAAGATACAATATCGCCAATCGTAACCAAATTTTGCTTTTGGCAGGAATAGGTTTCTTTTGTCTAGTGAGCTCAAAAAATAACATATTTTTCTTCCGCGATGAATTTTTCGATTCTGTTTTAGCTTTTTCTCAAGTTAACACATGATTAATTACTACCACTGATGGGTACAATTCGATCTTCGGTTTTCGATCTTCTTAATGTGTCACGTCGTGCCGTGAAATAAGAAAAATGAGTGCTCATTCTTAGAAACGGTTTGAATTTTCTAACTAAGTATCCCAAAGATCCTCAATCGGCTATCCAAAAACTGAAAGGTATTTAAGCACGAGTTTTACATTTGTAAAGAGGCAGTCTGACCATTATGGAGAATTTGGAAACGTAAATTACAAGGCAGGAAGAGAAAGAAAGTACCTGACGTTTAAAAATTAGGACAAAGCTATTTTTTCCACAGCTCAGTCTAGATTAGGTTATCTAAAAAACTCGTATTGATATCTAAAACACTCCTATAAATTTTATCATAAGACCATTACAAATCGTAGGAAAGCTTTCCACGGATTTGCTGAGACGGCTAATATTCGGCTATGTCTTCTGGTAAGACTGCCGAGATATTTCGGCCTTAGTAGTTCAAAGGCTGAATAATGGAGTGGAGAGAGCATAGATGTTTCCACCTCACTCTCTTTCATGCAACTTTGGCAGCTAATGTCCGACAAGATTTTAAGCCTTACCGCATGAATGCCCATTGGTCAGTGTTCAGTAAAAACTCCTGATGAAAGTACGACTGTATATCTCTTGCGTTCTACTCTAAACCGAATGGACCTCGTAATCACATAGGTACTGGTTGGGTCAGTGCTAGAACGCAAGACGCCCATGGAGATCCAACTCAATCCCATTCCAGCCTGATGATGAAGTAGCTTGATGCTGTTTCCACTGTGGGCAGACACTCTTTGACTAATTTTCAGCCCACAGTTAGTGAGCGCTAGTACTGCCGCTTAGCTGTCGGAGTGAATGTTTACCTCCTTGAAAGAAACTTTGTAGTAGTACGTCTACCGCACCCCTGATAGCAGATACTTCTCCAGGAAAAAAAAAATACAGTGATCCGGTTGCTTACAGCTAAGGCTGACAGAGAGTGCTTACAGAAAACTCCCCAGTCAACCATCCCTACTAGCTGCGATCCATTCGTGGAAAACTTAGGAAAAGAAGAATTTCAAGGTGTATTTGTTTAGACTAGTTCAGACACTCAACTTCCCTGAGAATAAGAGCACCCTCCGCCGTCATACCCCTACCGGCTAGTTCTTTAGTCTTTTCGTACCCCTTCCACCAGACGAATACACAGTAGGACATTATTGGCTTCACTACGGTTTCGTAGAGCCAAAACACTACCTTTTAATGAATGAGGGTCTACCTATATCTCCTTGTGAATAAAACAATTTTTGGTTTAATTGGGTATTGACATTTCGAGATATATTTGCATCCACTCTGCTACGACCATTCTGTCGCAAAGAAGACTTTATATGAAATGCAAGGTGTTCGATCCCACCCCAAAACTTTCGTGGGTCTCAATCACTGCCTTCAGCCACACTTTGTTGGAAGCCCCTCGATCTCGAGAAAGATGTCTACAGCGAATTCCTTGTGCATAACGGCTAGAAATGACGTGCAGTGTCGACCAACCTGCTTTTGATATAGACGTCCTGGGCCTTTAACAGTTTACCCATCGGTATTGTGCTTCTGATATACCCATCCAACAATTTCAACAGAAACGAGGATAAACTAATGGGCCTGAAGGCATTGGCACCGACTTGAGAGCATGGTCTAATCTAACGCATGTCGATTTCAAAGTTTTGTATGAATTCAGTGCCCAGGTAAGGTGATGTTCATCCAAAAGGTCCAAAAAGGCTGAATAACCTTATTGCAACTTTCCTGTGGCACTTATTCAACGGAATGTCAGCATCCTGGAGTAGTCGTCGTAGAGCTTTCCATACAGAGAGCAAGTGAATAGTTTCTCTAGAGACTAGCATAACGTCAAGGGCCTCCGCTCTGTTAGCAGTAACTGAAGTGGGAAAGTTTCCACTATAAGAGGTTCTCACTACATACAAAATCGAAAAGTTTAAGATCGCTTGGATTTGTGTCAGAGCTTCTTCCGACAGTGTGCCTAGAATTGGCAACCGTGGCGTTTATAATGCCGGCTCTTCTGGGCTTGGTCTCTGCCAGAACTCTCCTCAGCAAATCCGGTGATGGTTGCTCCGCATTGTCTTGCGGCGCATATGTCAAGACAAGACAGTGTTTTTCGGTACTGTCTTTTAGCCTAGCACTGACGACATATTCGTTGCTGAAATTGGGTAAAAGCAAAACATTAAGGCCGTTTCTGGCCAACAAACAAGCTCTGGTCATAGTTGTATTATGTACTGCCAGGAGCTTGTGGCTCTTTGTCCTTAATTCAGAGATACCATTGCTGCTTAGCCATGGCTTTCGGATAAGGAAAATATCGGCTTCGTCTCGTCCTAGGCGCGGGAGAGCGACGAAGTCCGCCTTTGCGTGCTGGAGATTAATTTAAAGGATCTTCATCCTACAAACTTTTCTCCAAGATTTGAAGGATCTTTATCCCATCAACTCTTCTCCAGCATCAATGCGAGTTCCGCACCATCGTCTTTACCGAACCGATGCTCATGCAAACGCTCGAGACTGAGAGTGGATCCATCAACAGGCGATCCGCCCTCCTTACTTATCCGAGTGAATACAGACGCTCTCCGTTTTGGACCCTTATACTTTTTGCTCCGGCATTACTGAAGGCAGCGTAATATCCTAAGACCTTATCATACTCCACTGTTGGGTGAGAAGAAATGGATTGCAACAGCGCAACATCTCTTCGATTTCTTACGGGTTGGAAGGTTCGGCGGTTTTTCTACTATTGGAGTTTCGTCTGGGGTAGTTTTGTCGTGATCACCTGTGATACATTGGCAGTCAACATGTTAAAGGAAGTTAATACTTTGTATGTGCATCTTTGCCCCTATTATGGTTTGCAGTATTTTATTCATAGAAAAGATGTGCTGTTAACTCTGCGCTCTCATAACTTCGTGTCTCCTTATCCCATAGATGTTCAACCACGTTGTAACGTTGTACAGCAACCGTTCCTTCACTACTACTGATTTGGATCGTATTCCTAAATAAAGCAGTAGCCGACTTTTAAGTTGGTTGTAACTGCTGACGGAGCCAAATTATTATTTAATATTGCTCAGTGGTTCACTCTTTTCGTCATTCCATTATTAACATCACACAATGCAGCTCCTCCATGCTGAAAGTCATATTAAATTTTCTATCTTTACGCGATTAGCTTTACGCCATATAAATCCAAATAAATTAAATTATGACTCTTCGGTAAAAATTAGTGAATCCTAAAATTTGTTATCATACTAGATATACTCTTTGGAATATAATAAACGTTTCGCAATATTTCTCTTTAATGTTTGTGTGAGTGATGTATAAGCTCTAAATCGGGTGATTGCAAGAAGTTCCGAAAAGTTTGAGGGTGGAGTTTTGCAAGGCCATCTTATTCCGACATTGTAAACTCTTTTGGGCGTGTCAATACTATCAAGTCTTCCAACTCCACCAATCTTTTTGAATTTAGCTATTTAGGCAAATTTAGCGTTTAGGCAAAAATAACGTTACCTACTTCATTTAAAGTGTTGCCAGTGTACGTGAACAAGATTTTTGGCTGCTCATAATTGAGACATTTTAATTTTTTGCAACTGTTAATCAAAATTGATTTATTGTTAAGTTTAAAAACTAAACAAAAAATATATAAGAATTTATTCATATCGCTACTTTTGGTTACAGTTTCCTCAAACTCAAAGCATCTATCTGCACAATTTTTTCGGTCACTGTTATGTTATGTTGCTAATATTACGTCAGTGTTATTTGTTGTGATCCCTCTTTTGTCTGGTACAAAAGTACTGTGGAACATTTATGGGAGTATAAGTTGTTTTCGTTTTAAGTAAAGAATCGTTTCGGTTTTTTTCTTTCACGAAATAAGATGAAGGAACATTACCACAAACTCTCCGTTTCCTTGCTGAGTGTGGAAAAGTATGTTCCTAGAAATAGACGATAAGGGTCTTTATTCTTGGAGTCCATACATTTTATTTTTACTGTTTCCAATGTTATGTTGCCTCTTCCAGTTTTTCACGAATTTTGCTCCATGAGCCCAACACTTTCAACCTCTTACCATATTTGTTTCAGTTAAAACATTTTGATTTTCTAAGGAACCGCACTGGGACAAAAGTTGAAATCAGTAATAGCTCAATATATTGAATTTCGACTACGCTTCAAACGGAAATTTTTTGAGGGATTGAGTTTTTGTCGATAATACCGAATTTCAAAAAGCAGTTGAGCTGAAATAATATCTTAAGATATCTCCGCACCAAAGTATTGAGACAAACGGGGATTGTAAATTTATTTTTTAGAGCTTTCGATCATAGCATTAGGCGTATTTGTTTGTGTTTATGGCATCTACGCCGTTCGGCTTCTGTATGCAAAAGCGCTTCTGATAGCTGCCTTGCAAGTTCTTAGTTTCGAACAGGTGATCCAAGTAGAGGTACTTTCTTCGATAGATTTTTTCGGTAGATCGCGCGTGTGTCGTGTCAAACTATCATGTTATTTTTGCTCAGTATTGTTTGGCATGATAAAAGACTTATGCCTGAACAATGCTTACAAATCGTTCAACTTTATAACGATGATTCACATTCTGTGAAGAATGCGTTGAACTTTGCAACGAAAATTCACGTTCTGTGAAGGATGTGTTTCAGGCACTTCACTTAACTTTTGGTCAACAGAATCGGTCTACTTCGCAACACCATCACCCTTCTTGAGACTCAGCATTCATTATTGAATAATGTTCTACTGAATAGACCACGTCCAGCTTGCAGTGAAGAAAATATAGCAGCAGTAGCTGAGAGTGTACAAGAAGACCTTCGTGAGACTTGGTGCATTTTATTTTGAGATCTTTAATGAAAATGGTAAAAAATACCGCTTGTGCAAGAACCCAACAGACATCGCTTCGCTCTTGGAAAGTTCCAAGAAGATACAACGTTTTCGACCCAAATTTTATTCAGCGATGATGCTCATTTCTTGCTCAATGGATATGTAAACAAGAAAAATTGAAGATATTCAAGTGCTGCCATTACATCCAGAAAAAAAACAACGGTTTGATGTGGTTTGTGGGCCGGTGAAATCATTGGTCTATATTGCTTTAAAAATGATGCCGTTGGGAGCATTTGGTTTCAAAAAGACGGCGCCACTTTCCACATATAGCTTTAGCCAATGGATTTATTGAGAGAATACTTCGGTGAGCACATAATTTCACGTTTTGGGCCTGTCGATCGGCGACCAAGATCGTGTGGTACCACATCATTGGTTTTTTTGTCACTTGCCTGTTACCAGTCAAAATGTCACATTTTAAGTTTCTGTGTTTCTTTTAAAAAAAAAAAATAGGGAACCTCGAAATGGTTTACCCAATAGTTTTCCCGCTGTGTAGATAATGCAAAGCGGACGGAACCATTGTATGAGAGAAAGCAAATATTTCTTTCATTTTTAGCTACAAATCATGGTAAGCCAAGTGAAACATTGTGATCTAAAGTTATTGAGAATGACAAAAATAATTATATTAACATATATTTATTGTTTTACTATTCAAAAATATGGTGTTATTTTTTCTTGCAAATTGCGTGTAAACCCAAATTAAGAAATCGCGTTTCATTTCTCACCATAGTAGTTTAGAGCAATATACTTATATATACTTACATGACCAAGCGATGCTGCAACATCTTTGACCTTTCAAAACCGATATTTCCGACCTGCAAATGACTTTCCAGTGAGCAGAGGGGTTTAGTACTTACTTTACTACTCTTTACTGCTCCTGATTGATTGCTTCCTTGTAATACTTTTCCATGAGTACGGTTATATGTTTTTCAAAAATAATCAGACATATGACTTACCTACATTAGTCTTTGTATTTAACGATTGGGGTATTCACAACCTGCCTTAAATCGTAAAGTCGTAAAATTTTAAGTTTTTACACTTGTTTAAAAAAAATTTGTTGTTGGATTACATACAAAAATGAGTTTACACATTTACAATTCACAATACTATGTTTTCAAATCGTTATAACTTATAACTTTAAGAGATATGTGAAAACCCTAATTTTTATTTAAACAAGTGTAAAAATTTAAAATTTTACGGCTTTATGATGCTTTAAGACAGGTTGTGAACGCCCCAGATATGTTGGTAACGGTTAAGTGACTTAGAGTATTGTATCTTACAACACTTTGCGGATTAATACGCGAAGATATTCTCGGATTTCAATCCAAAAATATATTCATAGCTTGCAAGATATTTTTTGTTGTTGTTGAAAGACTTGCAAAATTCTTATATAAATATATGAAATTGTTTTTTTAACTGTTTTGCTAAGTTTGTTCTTTTCTTTTTTTTTCGTTAAGAAAAACTAAATACAAAGGAGAATTTTATCTACGATATTGTTCCTACAGAACTTATCAAAGACAAAATAGATTCAGCTATTACTGTTGTCCCTCTAGAAGCGAATGATAGTGACATCAGATCTGCTAAAATCGAAGTATTGACACAGAAACAACCAAGGCAAACGAATCAAAGCAGTATGATAATTTCAACGCATTCAAAAATATTTCATGATCTAATAAACATAAGTGGTTCTGACATTACTGATACTGAAAAAAAATCTTACTGTAGTCCTATAAATACACCCAGTAAAAGTGAAGACATCAAGGATAAGAACGAATCTGATGGTATTTTAGCTACAATCCTAACAAATATCAATACTGGTGATGCTTCAACAGAAACTAACGTACTCGGATGTAATCGAATAAATTTCAATGAAGTCGTCTGTGAGGATGAACTAAATGGTTCAAAAAGTCATGAAATTCCAGGTTTAGTTTGCTTACCTCCGAGTAAAATACCGGTTCCCAACATCCGACAAACAAAATGTGCTTCCTGGTCTGGATCAGACTTAACAACAGCGTTATCTCTGGTGGGAACAAGTTCGTACTGCGTCACAACAACAATACAGGAATCCGAGTCGACRAGAAATAATGAAAAAAATTGGGAACACGGTACAAAACGAACAGCCAATGATGTTAGAGGCGATAACGTAAATCAAAACACAACTTTGACGGATTTAACACCAGGTTTGTGAAAGAACGTGTATTATCAAATGTCGTTTGTTAACGTTTTCATGATAGGCATGATTTATTTACTTTATCCGAATGAAGCACTTATTTATCATCGCATTATTATGCATAATCTCTTAGTGTCTCCTCTAAATCCAAATATTTCAATATATTTTTATATNTATCTGTCTGTATATTTCGTTAATTAATGAATATCAAAGTGTTTGAATTTGAAAACACGCGGCGCGTCACTACACATATGGCGAAACATTACACTTTAACGCGTGGAGAGAAAGAGTTTTGAAATCCAATTTAATCACGTCGCGGAGTCACCAATATGGGGTAATCGTATTCTAATTTATCATAAGATTGTCCATTTATTACAAAATTCACTATATTTATTACAGCGTCTTATCCAAAAATAGTTATTTTACGTTTTTAAAGTTTGACGATAAAGTTGGATGAAAGTACGATGGAGCGCTAAACATGTGGTCCGTTTCCTCGAGTGGTTGTAGTAAAAGAGAAAGAGTCGTCTGTGCGTGGCTGGAGTGTCTGTTTTCTACGGCGTCGTAATGGCCGACTCATTGAGTCGTCACGCCGCGTAATGGCTGGTGAGTGCCGGTCGTTGGAGAGAGATGGCAGATGGGTGCTGTTAGCAAAATCAGCTGTGGGCTGGCGTGGCGTAGTTGCCACATATGTATACAAATTGACAATTCGTTAGCCGTTAGGAAAACGTCAATTGGAAATTGAGTTTAAATAGAAGTACATATACATATGTTGAAATTTTGTATAATACATATTAGTGTAATTAATAACTTTGTATTGTGTATATCGTTTATATTAAAAACCAAATAAGTGTTGTTGCTGAAAAAAGCAGGAGTTATGTGCTGTCTTCGGAGGTTCCGAAAAAAGTGTCTTTTTTAGGTAAACTATTGTCGTTTTTTTTTAATGGGAAATTGACAATTTTCAACCAATCAAAAAGATCGTACAACATTGTATAGTAAATAATATACTATAGAATACTCAGTTTCAATTTGAAGTCGATTGGTCGATATCTCGCTGAGTTACTATCAAAAAAAAAAAATGAAATAAACCCGCTTTTTTGAAAGTGTGACACTGGTATAGCCCCTTAATGCATATTAGTTCTTATGCATACATAAAAGTGTGCATTATAAAAAATTAAAATCTCTTTTTTATTAATTCAAAAACATTTTTTTGCCACATGTGTATTATCTACAGGCAGCCTTTCCACCAGTACAAACTACCCAAGTGAAGTGGTTATGTTTTTTTTCGGGATGGCCTACGGAATACAGATATAGTTAAGAACTTTTTTTAAGTATAATGAAAACTATATTAGTTTTAATTAGGTTAAAGAACAAAGGGCTTAAAACATTTTTGTTACGAAAATGTTTTGTTATAAACATAATTCATTAAGTAAATATTATATTAACTCATAGGAGCGTAGTTATACAAAATATGGCTACGTGTTACTTTTAAATTATCAGTACCATAAATAGTATTAATTACTTAAGGTAATTCATTTTGTTGGATGGAGTCATGTGTAGAAGTTCACGCAAGTGAGGAAAGTTTTCTGATCGCCATTCACTTGGAAGTGGCCAGAAACGATTCTTTTACATATGACTCAAGCACCTCACGACTTCCGGTCCTTGACCAAGTATCCTCTGGGTAGCCTAAGAACATCCGTTTGAAGGTGAGCTAAAGTGAGAAGGCGAA
>NW_017537333.1:54195-55531 GCF_001853355.1 Bactrocera latifrons
CAATGCGGTGAATCAAATTTCATTATTAATGAAATCAATTAAAGAAAAAGAGCAGGAGATATTAGAGCTAAAAGCCCAAAGAGATTATTTAATTAATCAAAACCATACTCATCCCCAAATTGATGAGATTTGTGGTAAATTACCACCACATCTCGCAATATGTGTCAGAAATAGTGTAAAAAATACTTCTCGCAGACCTTCCGGTCGCAGGTATAGTAAAAATATGAAGACTATGGCCCTTGGAGTAAAATTCACATCTCCTTTGGCCTATAGATATTTGCGACCCCTTTTTCATTGGCCTTCTACAGCCACTCTTTCAAAATTTATAAAAGGTTGACCAAAAACTCCTGGATGCTCATTTTGCAGCATTAAGTAACTGGAATTGCGTAGTCGAGGCTTTAGTTATGAGGAGAAATACATTTCATTGTGTTGTGATGAAATGTCATTGAAAACTCATTTGAAATATGATGGGTATAGGGATTTTATAGTAGGATTGGAGGACTAAGGGGATGAAAATCGCACGTCCAGGATAGCCCACAGTGTTTTCACAGTAATGGCTCAAGGCATTGGAAGCAACTCTTGTTCTCAACCAGTTGCATATTTTTTCGTCTATAATTCTTGTAAAGGGCATGTGGTTCGGAAGTATGTTTTTGAAGTGATTGAGAAACTCCAGGGAATAGGTCTTCATACCTGTCAATTAGTCTGTGATCAAGGATCCAATTTTGTTAATTCTGCTTAAGTAGTGGGGATCACAGATGATAGGCCCTACTTTGAAGTTAATGGTGAAGAAACCGTATTCTTTTATGATTCTCCTCACCTGTCAAAGAGTACGAGAAATTGTATTGAAAACTTCAAAAACCATATACAATTTCGTGGGCGTTCTGTAGATTGGAAAGATATGGTTCATTTCCATGAACAGGATTCACTACGTGATATTCGGTGTGCGCCAAAATTGACTTTCGCACATTTAAAGCCCACTACTTTTCAAAAAATTGATGTATGTTTAGCTGCCCAAGTCTTTAGCAATACAGTTGCTAGCGCAATGCTAGCCATGTATACAACGGGTCACTTAAATACATCTCAGTCTCAAACATTTTAAATACCGCAGAGTTTGTATTGTTCTTCGACCAACTCTTAAATTTTTTTAATAGTAAATGCCTCGGAGCATTAAAAAAATATGGTGAACCCTTTTCGGGCAGCTCAGATCAAATGAATTTTTTAGTAGAAGCCGAAGAAGCACTTAACTCTATCACTGTTTGTGATATGTTTGGTCGAGATATCACAAATACATTTTCGTTTATTAGAGGTTGGCTTCTTAACATTCGCAGTTTAAGAT
>NW_017537333.1:55577-57467 GCF_001853355.1 Bactrocera latifrons
CATTTTTTTCCATCCTTCGAAACAATTAATCAATTTCCGGATAAGCCTTCAATACCCGTAGTGATTCGCGTTTAATGTCTTCAATTGATTCAACGGATTCCTCGGAGTGGTAGTGTTAGTTTGCTGAATTGCCAGAAGTCAGGCAAAGACGGTGATTGCGACACGATATTGRTACAAAAATTGGGGAAAAACTCATGGAGAATCTGTCCTTGTTCACAGTTACGATTCATGACATCCTGCTAGTCGAAAAGTATTGTTTCCAAGACGTTAGCTCGACGCTGTTTTTCGGAAAATTTCAGTAGTAATGATTAGTTTGATGTGCTATTTGGCATAGATGACAACATAAAAGGTAACAGAACAAATTAAAAAGGAACGCCCCTTTTGACTCGATTAAAAAAATTTTTGTGCGCAATAAGTATTTTTAAGAATTATAAACGTTAGTTCATAATCAAGTGAAAACTGAATGACGAAAAATTACACGACTCCCTTCACAACTTCGTGGATACTAAATATGCAAGTCGCGTAACAAATGGAAAAACAAATTCAACGTAAATAAGAAAAAAAACGTTAGATTTGCCTGTACACCTACACCCTTCACAAGAGCATTTCTTATAACAGGTCAATGCCAGTCAAACCACATCAAGTAGTCCATGAAAAGTTCGCAAAATCACTGATTTTCAAAAYTAGCAGTTCATTAAGAAGGGGAAAAGACGCATACCCCGTGATATAAATATTTCGTAAAAATTAAAGTTATTGAAGGTTGAAATTYAAAGGACGATAAAATTTTAAAATTATTTTCTCATAAACTACTAGAGATAAATCGATGAAATGTTGTGAAGTCAAAGAAAAATGTTCGTGCTACGTTATATATTTTTTTTCCCCGACCAACTTGCTTAAATAATACAATTTTACATAGTTTTTTGTTAAACAATTGAAATTTTTCATGTGTTCTTCGCGCCAAAGAAAACTGAAAAGTATGTGATACAACGCGGAAAATATTCACCTTTAACAATCTGCAAAAAAATTTTGTTCATTCATACCATTCCAAAGATATTGATTTTTTGTCCCTCTACCGCTCTTAAAACGTATAACAAATTCATCGTTGCGCGATATGCTTATGATTTTCTTGCGGCACAGATGTCGGGAGCTTACGAGCGATTTGCTCAACGATGGATGTACGTTTGAAAAGCGAAAGAGGAGACAAAGAGGCAAATTGGAAAACGTCTAATTACTTAGCAAATCACCTAGAAAAGATATTTCAACCTAGTTGCCRAAAGAACACATTTAAGCTGTCAATCTTACCCGACATAGCCAATGCACTCGAGTCTTTTAAAACTTCACCTTCCGAAACAATTAGGTTCATAAAAGAACTTAATCCAAAAAAGTCGCTAGGACAGTATAATAYTTCGCCAAAATGCCAATTTAGTTCCCAAATATTGCTGTAGAGGTGCTCTCTTCAATGCAATCCTTTGTTTTAGATACTATCCAATTTCATGTAAAAAGTCGCACATTATCTTGATAGATAAACCTGGGAAAGACTAGTCGACACAGTCGTCTTCATACAGACCAATCAGCCGTCTACCCTGTCTTTCTAAAATATTTGGAAAAGTGTTACGAAAAGTGTATCAACCGATACCCTCTTTTCCTCCACGAAAATAATATTGGATAGTCGMAAAAGACTTTTCGTATTTTCTCAATAGATGTCGTTGCAGTCGTATATCTCCAATGCTACTAATCACCTAGTGCCTTAAAATATATGGAGTATTGGAAGCTCCATTAAAAAAAAAAACAAAAAATCGAAATTTCGATTTACATAGATGAAAATTTTGCACTGATGAAATAATGTCTCTAGAGGAAAATGGCAAAAGTGGTTGATAAAAATGGTACATA
>NW_017537333.1:57510-61459 GCF_001853355.1 Bactrocera latifrons
CATTGAAATGTCTTTTAACAAATGTCTCATCAACAATCAATGGCACTGCTAAACTAGCTTCTGCATACACCTTAAATGGTGAAGCTTCTTTCTTTATTTTACCCTAAGAAATAGCCTCATCTGGTCGAGCACCACTGTCACTGCCATCAAATTCCGAAGCTGTGTTAATAAAAACGGAATAATCGGCTCCATTTCTCATCAAATTCGCATTGCATATGTGATATAACTACCGATTTATATTACCGCCAACAAATTTTCATCATTCTCGATTTGTTGGCTTTCACAGTCATAGTGTTTAGACCACCTGTTAGCGCAGGGCAAAACACAGGTATTTTATATTTCGCAGCCCTGTAGTATATTGAGCTGGTGTCGTTTATCTTTTCCCCAAGTAATTGTATAATATGAGAAGGAGACCACATCATGCCTTTCGTTTTTTGCTCTTATACCATTTCATTAAGTAGCGGCATGAGCCAATCCTCGAACTTGCAATAGTATCGTTCGGTACAAGCAAATTAGCTATACGATTTATACCACGATCCCGTAAATCTCGGCCAGATAATTCGAATGATCCCATGTACGTGAGTGCTAGGCATTTAATAAAGTCTTCTTCAACCTACAATCAAGCTAAGATTATTTTAAAATATAAAAAAATAAAAATTTGGTTACATTACCATTAGATTGATTTCTCGTATTGCCAACCCAAGATTAATAGCTTGAAACCCCATATTAACATACGACTAAAATAATTTTCAGTAATCAATTTCTGGATTCCAATCCCTGCACGATGGGTGTATTTTCCGCTTCTTTGGCGATATCTGGTTCAACGGAAATTTTCTATTGTATAAAACCTATGTTCACTACAATTATTAGACTTTAAATAAAATATTGAATAACTTTATACAAAGTAAACTTTGGTTTTATTTAATTTGAATGTTCGAATATGGAAATCTGCACTTTATTTTCTGTTGGTCAAATGTAAACAAATACATTCAGAAGAAAACTCACCACCGAGAAATCTAAAAACAGGGCTGCATTTTATTAATAAGAACTCACTACATCAAGAATATCTGACTGTCAGTAAATGATATTTTTAAGGACGAAAGATGACACACTATGGCGTTTAAATCAAATATTAGCAAATATATGACATTAATAAATAATTTCCTTTTATATTAAGCAACAATATTTATAGTTTTTGTTATTTTATAGAATAAATTTGCTAAGTATTTGCTACCTCAATATATACAGTACTGCGTTGCTACCTCTGAAAATCCAAGATGGCCGCTATTTACCCCCAGAAAGCTACCACGAAAAGGTTATCTACTGTATATACTGTGGCTTTGGTACATTCCTGCTGTCAAAAACAGCTCCATCACTTCCTTGAGCTTTTCTAGATTTTAAATAGGTTTAAGATTTTATAAGTTATTGCTAGGTGTTGAAATGAAATCGTATTGTAACTGAGCTTTTTACGTACCTACACACTTTCTCATTCTTGTTTTAAAAATTTAACAGGTTATGGGTCCAAGTCCAAATTCCTGCGGTTCGAGTGACAATGTTAATATAAAATGAGTTCGTCTCTATTTAATATAGAAAAATTAGATGAGTCTAGTGTACATCAAGAGTTATGGGCAGTAACGTCAGGAGAAGCAACATGTCCAGAAGGAGCGGATGAGAAGGCGTTTGCAACTTTGATTGCATTGTGTCGACGCAGGTAGCTCATGTAAAGATTTATAAGACGTCAAGTGAGGCATGGAATACTCTACGTGAGATTCATAGACCGAATGGGCCGGTGCGAAAGGTGACTTTGTTTAATCGTCTTCTTGGTATGCGTATGAGCGACAGTGCATGTGTGCAGAAATATTTTTGCGATTTCACGTCAGTTGCAGAAAAGCTTGAAGAGATTGGAGTTAATTGACAATATGAGTTCTGTGTAATAATGTTACTCGTCAGCCTGCCGAAATCATTTGAGATTTTGGTTSTGGCATTAGAATCTCGAGATGAGCTACCAAAATTAAGTGCTGTCAAGATAAAGTTGTTCGAAGAGGGTGAGCGACGAAAGTGTACCACTTCGGAACACCCCGAAGGCAAAGTGCTATGCGCTGGGTGCGCGAAAGTGCTTGCGATAGAAATAATGCCAAACTGTTCATGCAAACATGCAAAATACAGCTAGCAGCGGGCAGAAAAGCAAGCGGAAAAATTTCAAATGTTACAGTTGTGGCAGAGAAAAACAGCAATCAGAAGAATGACAACAACAACAGTAACGGATTGCAATAGTCGGATTGAAACAGTTACATGCTGACGTTTGGTGCATCGAGAGGGGCGCCTCATCACATTTTTGCTGCGATCGAAATATGTTCGTTGAGTTCCAAGAACATTTATACTAGTAGGTGACAAGAAAATTTCAGCTAGTTGCAGAATAGTTGTGYKTTTGGAGTCGAACATGTGTGRCGTTACACTTRTTGATGTGTTGTATGTATCACGGTTGCAATGCAACTTYATTTCRATTGCAMAGGCAGTCAAYAGTGGATACATTGTAGAATTCAACAAACAATCAARAATCAGCAGGGAGAAATAGTTAACTTGCAAATAAGATCATTGATATGTTAATGATTCTATGAAGTGGCATTCGCGCTATATAATATGACCATTTTGCCAGCCTACGAGCATTAAATGACAAGCAAATTTTTCGATTAATGAAGGTTAGAGTACCACAGATTTGTTTRTTGTACTGTGTGTATGACCAGCAAATGTACGCAGAAACCGTATAGCAGTACAGTAAATCGATCAGCAGAAATATTGAGGGTAGTTCCCATTTATGTGTGCGGCCTAATGAGAATTTCATCACTTGGTGGCRCAAGATATTTTTTAACGTTCATTGATGATAAAACGCGATACGTGTTTGTTTATTTTTTGAAAAGTAAAGATGAGGTCTTGAATAAATTTAAAGAATTTAAAAAGATGGGAGAGTGCCAAAGTGGCAAAAAACTTAAAGYACTACGCAGCGATAAATGGTACATAGTTCGTAAATAATTCGTTTAATTTTTTTTCAAGAAAGTGGTATAATGTGGCAATTTACTGCACCATACACACCTTAGCAAAACGGTGTTGCGGAAAGATTCAATTTCAACGCTGGTTGAAATGGCGAAAGTGTATTTGTCAGTTTGGGTGTAAACGAAACTCCTTGGACAGAAGCTGTTTGCACTGCAGCATATCTACGAAACCGTGCGTCAACAAGAGCATTATGGAAGGCATACACCTACCAATTATTGTACCAATTTCATCGAGTTGTACAACTGATTGTTAACTGTATGGGGCAGTTGTATGAGTTGTGCCAACTGGTTGGATGAATATCAAAAATTTTTGATATTTTGGCAAGTTGGTTGTGTTAGTTGGATAGTGTTTGGGTTGGTCGTGCGATTTCAAATGATTTCGCCACTTTATGTCTGCTGTCAAAGAGAGCGCGTCTACGAAGCAAAGAACAAATAAAAATGAGTGAAAGCGATCGGCAAATGCGTGAATTTATCGAAATATATAAAACTATGCCGGAGTTGTGGAACTGGAACTGTTACAAAAACAAAAATGTACGCAGTAAAGCTACCAAAAACTTTTACTAGAATATAAAAAAGTAAAAAGCGATGCGTCGATAGACGACATGAAAAAAAAAAACTGTCAAATACGCGTACTTGCTATCGCCGGGAGCTGAAGAAAACTTTGAAAAGTTTTGCGAGACTTGGAAGTACCAAGCCTGCTGTAACATCCATCAGTTCGGATGAAGGTGAAGAAGCGTTCGTTCGCGTAGTAAGTTGAAGAAACATTTAAAAGTTTTATTGATTTTATTTATGAGATGATGTTTTTTTACACAGCAATCGTCGAAGAAATTTAAAAAAGTGGTTACCGAAAGAACGGAGTTTCTAAAGAAAGCAACCGAGCATTTGGAGACATCCAAAAA
>NW_017537333.1:63264-67231 GCF_001853355.1 Bactrocera latifrons
TTTATGCGTTTTTTTTTTTAAAAAAGTTATCAAGCTCTTAAAAAATCACCCGATATGTATTGTATTGATTTGTAATATGCATGCATATGAACGTTGAGGAGGCGTGCTAAAATACAGTCCTGGATTCGAATCGTTACATCCGTGAACGTATCACTCCTCACGTAAAAGTCTGTATTTCGTATTATGACACACGTGATCGTAACGCTTAAATCGTAATCTGGCATGATGACGTACGCGAGCGAGTAATATAAACGTATCCAAAACTACCAATCGTAATAGACAAATTAATGGAAATGCGAGCAAAGAACATAAACAGGAAACCAATGAATGGCATATCTCATTAAAAATTAAAAAAAAAAAAATTTATATGAACAAAATTTTTGTATTCTTGTTGACAATAAAAATAAAATTATTTGCAAGGTTAAGGACATATACATTTTTGTATTAAATTTATTAAAGAATACTTTATTTAGTTGCTTATCGTTTGGTCAATTGCGGTGAAGCGGTTCGCTACCCCGGTGTTCATTTCTTGTGTGTGATAAGAATCGGAATTTTGATGGTCGAAACTTATTGTAAATTTTATGCAGATGTTATGTAATGTCCCAYAAACGTTAGCAAATCAGCACACTTTTGTTAGGTGATACCTTTCTCTCTTGCCATTTCCTAAAATTCTCCTCCGTCTTTTTAAGATTCCAATGCTTTGTTCAACGATATATCTACAAAGAAAATTTTATTAATGAGGATTCATAATTTTTTTTATACCTACGCTATTGGTACGACCTCTTAGCTATCTTCGCACTATTTTTTTATGTCCATCACTTTCACTAAAACTCAAATAAAAAAAAAAACAAAGTTGGATTAATTTTGATATTTAATTATCTTTTGTTAGTTTAYTGGAAATTTCGCAACAGTTTTGACAGTTTCACATCTATTGTGCCTAAAAAAAACGATCCAAAGCAATGTGGAATTTAAAAACTATTGTGAATTGAAAAGACATTACGATACGTTTGCTATCGTATGTCATAATGCCAATCATCGCATACGATTTACGTATCACGTAATTTTCCTTCGTATGTTTGCCGATCCGTGCACGGATGTAACAAAAAAAAAACAAAATTTGTGTATTTATTTATTATTAAAAAAATAAAAACTACGTCAAAAATGCAATTGTTTCAGTTGACGTGTGAGAAGAGTGATCCATCTGTGATCTGGCAGTTGGTTTCCCTGATTTTTTGAATGATAACTGACAAACTAATGGTTGTTCACAACTCAGAATTAACTGTTCTAGTGGTATTGTTGCGTGTTCAGCTTTTCCAGAAACACAAGAGCCATTTTTTGAGCGAATGACAAGTTAGGTGGGTTCAAACATGACCAATTTTTTTACAATCAAATGTTCATGCAATGTTCCAATAAAGCAAATAATTATCTTAATCTCATGATAGGTCACTTGACTATCTTGCAATATCAGTTTGCGCAAAGCATCAATAGTGGTTGATCTCCGACTTTGATTGAACTCACCATACCATACAGGTCCTTGATGRAGCTTCATCGTTAAAAATTTCATTAAGTTCATTGATTTACTGATGCTGAGTTAGTCAACGTCGAAAGTTGTAAAAAATAATCGCACGAAAATGATGGCGATTTTATTCTATATTTTGGCCCAGATATTTTAAGTTACAGTAAACCACACAAATAGCGCTGGTATGCCAAAACGTATTGACAATGTAAAACATTAAAAATGTCAAACCAGAGAACGTCTATCATAGAGAAGGTTCACGTTTCAAATATCGTAACTTTTCGAAGGGGTACTCGGTAGAGGTGATCCAGTCTCACCACAGACAAATTATAAGCGAAAATAATCGAAATCGTGGTTTCACCACGAAAATAGCAGAATTGAGCATTTTCAGTTTTAAATGAGAAAAATAATGCTAATTCTAATGTAAACAAATTTACGCATAGAGATTCGTTTATTTTCTATACACAACCGACTCAGCACATAATTTATATACATTTGATCCGTATATATTTGGTATCAAAGCATATACTTAGTATATGTATGCATAAGTATGTATGAATGTATATTAAAATTTATCTTCATATGTATTTCATGATGATTCCATAAAATCATTAAAAATATATTATATAATAGAGTGAAGTTTGTATTATTACCCAAATAATTGATATAAGTTAAGGTAATCAGTTTTAAATTTACGAGTATACGAGTACATTTACCTTAAAACGTTTGATATCATCTTAAAAGATCTAGCTATTGTACATGCGCTCATACACATACATATAATTATGTGTGCATGTAAACAAATATGACAGACCATACGCATAATGTTTGCAAATTTGTCTACATGCAACATATGCATGTAAATATGTACACTCAATGCTTCATAAGAAACCTCCGTTCACACGGTCAGCCAATAGCGAAGCTCACTTTTTGTCAAAGAGTCAATGCGGCACAACATTGTATTGTTGGTAGAAAATCTGAGCTGTGCGGAAAAAAGTAAACGAACGGACGCCGATTGTCACCGCTTCCCTTGCCGCTGTACAGCTTCGCCAACAAACCAGCGTTAACATATATGTTTGTGTGTGAGCTTGCATACATATCGAGTCAGATTTTTGCAAGCCGCGTAAAAATATTTTTTACATTCCTTGACAAATACAGTCAATCCCGGTTATGTGCAACAATCTAAGATACTGTTGTTCGTGGTTTGTGAAAATAAAAATATAATATGGCACATAAGCGAGTGCGAATACTTAAGCGAGTGGTATTTCAAGCAAGATATGGACAGTTAAGATTTTCATTTCAAGTGGAGTACTACTTAAATCGGATTTACTGTACACATAAATCAGAGGAATATTGAATATTTTCTTTGGCACATTTCTAGACTTGAAAATCGACAAATAATCTATGTTGTCAATTTTATTGAAATATATTTGAATACTTATATTTGCGGGGTTGTCACTTTTTGCTTCTCATACAAATATCAGAAATTGTTCMATTTATGATTTTTAGCTTTTGACATCGTCGCAAAAATACACTTTTAGGCAAAGGCATGCTCGGGGAAATGTCTTGGTGTTTGTTTTTATGAATGAAGCAAGTTTGCCTGTTGAAAGTCGCTTGCGTTCATTAATGAAAATATTGTTGTTGTGTACTTTTCTACACATTTGGGCATCGACTATTTGTCTGTATTTGAGACGTTTGTTGTTTCTGTAGAAAAATATTTGTAGTTTATGCGGGTGACATACATATCTACATGTGATCGCATATAAGTATGTATGTTGTGTATGGATTATTTGTGTGGGAATGTCATACGCACATATTTACATGTGTACGCATATAAGTATGTATGATGCTATTTCAAACGATTGTTGTTTTTGTAAAGCAATGTTTGTAGTTTTTAGTGTAGTATTTAATTTTTTTAATAATATTATGATAGTTTTTTATATACATATGTAACTACGAATATTGCTTTGAAAAGTAATTTAATTTAAATTTATTCAATTGCACATGTATTCATTAATATGCAAAAAAGAATTCATACGAGTACACACGTTTGCATATAAACGTATACAAATATAAGCAAAAGAGCGAACATACATACGTCTGTTAGAGCAATATATATTTTTCAGCATAATTTTTATTTCACGCTCAGCTCTGTTCAAACGAAAATGTTAAAATTTCTCCTGCCAAGCTAGCGGTGGTGAAACTGGCCCATCTCGACCGAGTTAGCCAAAAATATTTTTACGATCTACGCGCCGTGAACCTTCTATATGATAGACGTTCTCTGGTCAAACTTTCCGATAACGTTGTGAGATTGCAACCCTATCGAAAACTGAGTTTATTTACATGTATATTTTATGATAAAGTTTAACAAATAAATTTTCGAAAGTATTTCATTTTCTGAAATGGTTTGGTTTTTTTTTATAAATGGGTTTATTTTAAATTTAGCAGTTT